>NC_080688.1:55153584-55456614 GCF_030445035.2 Dasypus novemcinctus
AAGGGGATATAAAGTCTATATGCCATTCTTTTTGGACAAAATTGAATTATCCCTTTTGCAGACTTGTGGCTGAGGCAAGAACTCAGCTGAACCTCTACAGCAGGAATTTTATGGGCTATTTTTGGTAACTTCACTTAAGATTAAACATTGACATCTAAAGATAATGTTACTCAAAAGATGGATGGGGTTATTGCTGTATTTTCTCTCTTCTGTCTAGTCCTAGAAAGATATGAAATGCCAACAATCCTCTCATTTTGGGGATAACTTAACTATGTAGTGGTCTAATCCAAAGCCTTCAGTTTATCTTTTGTTTTCATGCAAAGTTTTATTTTTAAATAATTTTGAACATATACATAAGTTACAAGTACAGCAAAAAGACTTCTTATTTTTTCTAAACAATTTGAGAATAATGTTACCAACTCATCACCCCCAAAACTTTTATTGTTTATTCCCATAAACAAATATATTGTCCCATAAAACCACAGTCAAATCAGGAAATAAGCATTGAAACTGCACTACCTTCTAATTTTCAGGTCTCAATTTATTGATTGCTTCAATAATATCATTTATAATAAAAAGATCCACTTTGAAGATTCTGCATTCCATGTTGTCATGTTTCTTTAGTCACCTTTAGTCCAGTACAGGAGTAGGCAAACTGTGAACTATGGGCCAAATCTGCTCTGCTTCCTATTATTATATGCCCCACAATCTAAGAATGGTTTCTACATTTTTAAATGGTTGAAAAAAATGGAAAGAATAATATTTTTTGACACATGAGCATTATATAACACACGAATATAAGTGATCATAAATACAGTTAGAATATAGCCACTTCATTTGTTGACATATTTTCTAAGGCTGTTTTCTCATTATAATGGCAGAGCTGAGTTATTGCTTCAGAAACCATATGGCCTGCAAGGCTAAAATATTTACCATTTGACCTTTGATGAAAAATGTTTTTTGACCCCTAATTGGGACAATTCTTCAGTTTTCCCTTGATTTTCAAATCCTTGATACTTTTGAAGATTTTGGGCCAGTTATTGTGTAGAATGTCCATAAAGTTGAATTTTTTTTTGTATTTCCTCATTAGATTCATGTTATATCTCTTGTCAGGAATATCACAGAAGTGACACAATGTTCTTTTCATTTCATCCTATTAAGTGGCACAATTTTGATTTGTCCCAATTTGATGATGTCCCCTTAATTTCTTGGTTATGATGGTGCTTATAAAGTTGCATTTTTTTCCTGTAATTAATGTGTGTTGTCTACAGAGAGGGCTTTGGGAAGCAGGTTCTTTGAAACTTTCAATATAGTCATTTACTTCTTTCCTTTTATTTCTTTCTTTTTTTTTTTTTTAAGTATGTGTCCAATGGGAACTCCTTCAAACTGATTCCTGTGAATTTTTTATATGTCCCCATTATTCTTTGGACACTTTTCTTGATTTATATCACAAGAAGATATTCCAGGTCCATCTTTTTTGTTTAGTTTTGTTTTGAATTTTTTAAAAAATTCATTGCTTTTTTTTTAAAGATACATAGATCACAAAAAATGTTACATTAAAAAATATAAGTGGTTCCCATATACCCTGCACCCCCCCCCCCGACTCCTCCCACATCAACAACTTCTTTCATCATTGTTACACATTCACTGCATCTGGTGAATACATTTTGGAGCACTGCTGCACTGCCTGGATTACAGTTTACATTGTAGTTTACACTCTCCCCAGTCCATTTAGTGTGTTATCGCAGGTATATTTTGTCCAGCATCTGGCCCTGCAATATCATTTAGGACAACTCCAAGTCCCAAAAATGTCCCCACAACACATCTCTTCTTACCTCACCCTGCCGTCAGCAACTACTGTGTCCTCTTTCTCCACATCAGTGCTACAATTTCTTCCATTACTAGTCACAATAGTTCTATAGTAGAATACTAGTAAGTCCACTCTAATCCATATTTTATTCCTCCAGCCTGTGACACCTGAGATGGAGATGTCCACTCCACCTCTAAATTGAGAGGGGGCTTAGATCCCACATGGTTGATGGATGCAATTCTCCTGCTTGGAGTTTTAGGACTCTTGGTTGCTGGTGTGGTGGTTGACTATCTTCACCTCCCTGTTAGCTGACCTGGGTAAGTCCAATGGACCAGAGAGTAGGAGTTGCAGTTCTGCTGAGGCTCAGGGCCCAGCTGGCACATGGGTAGTCCAGAGATTCAATTCTCCTGAGTGTACAGTATGGAAGAAGTAAAATAAATTGTCTTACCACTGTACATACAGGGCAATACCTACTACAGCGATGAAAGGCAAAATGTGAAAAACAAAGTTTTATAATTTTCACTTTTTAATACTCATTTTTACTTTATTTTAGTTTTTCTAAATTAGGATGTATTCTATTTACAATCTTTAAACTTATCATTTACTATTTCATTTTCCTATTAACTGAATTTGGCAATATAATAGGCTTCATTTTTGAAGAAGTTTGGACCACAGAGGGGTTCAACTATATCAGGGGAGAAACACTGGTGTGGGGTGTTATTGATGGGGGACACACGGTTGGGCGGAAGTTATCCAGGGCATGTATATAGGGTATATAAAAATGTTCAGATATTTGCTGGGTATTTTCATAGTAGTTACAGTTGCAAATGACCACTGAAGGAATGCTGAGTTCCTAGCCAGGGGAGCTCTGTCATATTCCTCAATGGAATAGCAATAATCCCCCAGGTGAAAGGGCAAAGACCAGTGAAGAAGGATTGTCCAATGATGAGCAATTGATACTGATGATTATGCGTATGGGCCTGTGTGCCTGAAATTTCAACTAGGCCTAGAGCTGCAGGGTGTCTAAGAGTTACCTCCTGAGAGCCTCCAGGTCCATCTTGAATTTTCCCTTTGCCAGTTTTAGTCTAAGTCAATTTTCTAAGGTATGCTGATTTCTTTTAGGAAGAATAATGTTTAGAAGGCATGATATGAGCGCTGTGTATAGTCATTGTTATGTGTTGTTACTGCTATCAAGTCCTCTCAGTAGACAGTGCCAAGGAATGTAAGTATGTCTCTGTATCTTTACATACTCAAAATTTTATCTATATTTCTATGTCAATTTATATATATCAAGTTCACCACATTATTCCCAGTGCCTTTTCAATAACACCACCCAGTCCATATTTGTAATTCCCTTCTGTGACTATGAGGAAATGTGATGTCCATTATCACTAACACATTATTATTATTTCATCAATCACCCGATGGGTTACCAGTTTCTCTTTTCCACTCTTATGCTCCACATCCCCCTGTAGGTGCCCCCCTCATCCCAATGAGGCTCCTCTGACATCCTGTGTGGAGTACCTCCACTGCTCATCCTGTTTGGGTGAGCCCTCCCAGGCTGGCCCCTCCTCCTTTGACTTAGACTTTGATACTTTTAACACTTGGACTCTGCTCTCATTGCTAACATGGACTCTGATGTCCATTCTGGGGTTTCCCTTTATGTGAAAACCCTTCCCTCCCTGCTCACACTCTGAAGTCCTCACCAGGCAACTGCCACATGTGGGTGACCGTCTCTTCTCACTAGAGATATGACGGGCACTCTGGGTTTTCCTCCCCCACGGATCTCCCTATAAGAGTTGTGGCACTCCCTCTGAGTTATCACTGGCTCTCCCAGAAGACTGCACGAGCATTTACCTCACCTTATGGCTTTAGGACAATGTTTAAGAAAGGAAGAGAAGGGGAGGGAAAATGATGGGAGGGGAGAAGAAGAAATGCCTCCTTTAATAAAAAGTAAAAATTAATTAGGTATTTACTAAGAACCTGGCACTGCACCAAGTCTTTGCCACATATTCTCATTGAAACTAAGAAATGCCCTTCTAGAATATGTGCCACAATTATTATCATATCAATTCTGTAAAATCTTAAAGACATTAAAAGAAATCCTATTAGCACAGAGTAAATAGCAAAGCTAGAATTTTAACCTGCCCTGTAAAGTACCAAACTGTGCTCTTACTTTAAGCTATGATGTTCCAATGCTTATAGTTACTAACTCTTGGTTTCTATATTGCTACTACAAAAAGTAAAATAAAATCAGTTTTCAACATTAAATGTGTAGTTTCACTAAATTAATGCAATTTAACAATCCCATTATTTATTTTTATTATGCTATGCTAATCTTATTTAATTATTTCCCTGTTATTTTTATTATTTTATCTTGTTTCCTAGTGTATCTTATTTTTTAATTTAAAAATTTCCACTTAATCTTATTTATTTTATACCCCTTTTTAACTTGCTATTTTATCTGTTTAGTATGTTTACTCTGCCACCATTATCTATTTGCTCTTAATACATTTTTACCATATTTCTGAAAATGTAGAACAAAAAGAACAGCACAAAGAGAGTGGGTATATAAGGAACTAATGAAAAATTTACATCCAACAAGCTCCCAGATATTGCTGATGCTATGGTCCAAGGACCACACTTTGAACAGCACTGAATTACCCTATTATCTACTAAATTTGAGGAAAGGAAAAAATTGTGATATGTCACCATTTCCTTTCTTCTCCTCCTCACTAAGTTCAATCACAAAAATGTTTATTCTCAAACTTCCATGTCCTTGTTTTTAAGATGACTCTATGTTGGTCTTTGTTATACAGCTGGAATAATAAAACTACCTAATTTCCCACAATTAGAACGAAGGAAAAAACTGTCTTAATTCAGAATTTGATCTTATTAATGGTCATTTCAAAAATATGTTCTTGACTGTATATAGCTAAGAGAGGAGTTATTAAAATATATTTGAGCCTCTAATGTGTCTATCTCTTACTCTTAATGGACTCAAAAAGGCAAAATTTAAAAATGAAAAGGGCTTATGTTATTTTTATTAATAATAGGTCATACATATTCCACTTTAGCTTTTCAACTTGCAGTTCAATTAAAATGTTTTCCTTCCTCTTTATGACTTCAGGAAAATTTAGACTAGAATTGCATTCTATGGCAGGTAAGAATTGACCTCTGTGTGACACACACACAGACTTCCATTCCAATGGCTCCCAGTAGCCTCCATAAGAATTTAAAAGTTATACTGGTGTATAATTTAAAAGGACTCCACTTGACATGTTAATGCCCAGCTTAGATGATTCTATCAGATATCAAAACTGCCAAAAGTTAGTGAATGGATTTTCCACAAAGTAAAAGAGCATTTGTGCTTTAGAAGAAATACTTCCCAAAGCCAAGCACACAGAAATGAGAGGATCTCCATTAGGAATCAGGGAACATCATGTGCAAAATGCTTAAGTTTAGCTTCTCCCAACTTTTCTCTGAGATATTGAGAGAAGTCACAATTGGTAGTGCTAAATTATCATTTTAGAAAGTTAAAATATTCTTCTCAGGCAAATAGAAATGGAACATGGTCAAAGATTTTATGTAACTCATTAATTAATGAAGAAACTAGTAAGATGCTAAGGCCAGTTGAAGGAAGAATTTGAAAAACAAACATGTGTGCATGTATAATTAGCAATACTAAATAAGTTAGCTAATAGATGCAAAACTGTTTCATATTCTATAGGACAATAAAATGTAACGTGTAGGACCATGTAGTCTATAGGATGGGAATCAATTATTTCTTTACTTTGACAAAATTTATTTTTAGTTCTATGGACAAGAATAATTTGAATTACTATCAGTTTGCTATATTATAATTTCTTCCCCTACAGCATTATAAAATAGCATCCTCAATAGGAAGACAATCAAAAGCACACACAACCCTATAGGTTCAGATAATCCCTGAAGATTCTGATAGACAATGCTCAGCTCCAGTGAATGGAAATTGAATAATCTTTTTTGCCCATTTCCAAATCTTGGGCAATTTTTTCTGTCAGTGGACAGTTTTATAGTCTCTTTCTCGCATATTTAATTTATTTTAATTTCAATGTCCTTTTCTTTCATTGAAGATGGCTGCACTCTTAACAATTTTCTGTGAAGACTGAAAGGAAAATGAGGAATAGGGGTTGTCACAAAGGGAAAGGAGACCTGCCCCATTCTCTCCGCACCACACCTCACCAGCCCTTCCTTATAGCAGGGGCACGGGGAGAGGAGCCAAAACCAGACTTCACCTGTTTCAGGCCAAAGCCAGTAACTTGAAGAGCAATAGTGACTGGAAAGAACAGTTCAGGGGTGCACCCTATCAACGAGATTAGCACATTTATAGAGGACGACGATTTCACTAAAAGGAATGAATGACGGATGACTGGATTTTAGGTGGGGCTCTACACTGCTGCTGAAGAAATTTTTGGAGCCGGGAGGCTGACTCTGAAGGAAATTAATGAGGATATTAAAGTAAACCTAACTGCTGAGATATTTAATCCTGTTTTGCTCTCATATCAGAACACCTAACTGAAGAACCTGAGTAATCATAGGAGTCTAGTGCCACTCTAGTGGATTCCAATCCAGATTGAATGAGAGTTGTTTTGAAAACCTGCCTTGATTTCACACCTACCTGCTAAAAGATGTTATCACCCTGCCAGCTCTCTAAAGGAGATGGGCCTTTCTGGGAGAAGGAGAGCAGGCTGACAGCTCTGAAATGTGCCCAGGGTTTTGTAGCTGGAAAAGACATAGATAAGAGCGGTGATTCAAAAAAATACTGTCCCATATGGATTGTGATAAATATGCAAGCATTAAAACATTAAGCTACCTTTGTCAGCAATCTTACATCTATTTTTTTTTTCCTTTCCTGCTAAATTCTTTTATTAGCCTCAGTGATAATGATGCTAATAATAATCTACTTACTCCAGCCTCTGGAATGTTTCTTAATAATTTATGATCTCCGTTTTTGTCTAAAATTCAACACAATGCTGCCAGAGAGAGAGAGAGAGAGAGAGAGAGAGAGAGAGAAATGAAGTTACACACCGAAAATGAATTATGCACCAAATTGTAAATATTCCATTTCTTTTGCTGATCTGAAACTCCCCAAAGAAATACGAACACTTGATTTAAAATTCAGCTGCAGTGACATTTCCTAGCTGGAAAGAATACTTGAACAAATTCACAAGTATTTGCAAAAAGATAACTTTTTGGTGGATACTAGTATATTCTAATGTGTTTTTAAAAACCACCCTGTGCTTATATTCCCCAAAATGAATAAAATATTTCTTAGTGGAAGCTTGTTCTGTGAACAGACTTTTGCAGCATTTCAGCAAGAAGGCACTTTGCATTGCTAGGGATAAGTTCATGGTAGTAAAGAGGCATGTGACAGCAAATTCCTACCTGGAGAGTTAGTAAAAGTCATATAAACACCTACTACTGCCCTGCAGGCTTAGACAGTGTCAGATATCTTGACCAATTGATTTAGTACAGTAAAAATCATGAACCCACTGAAGTCCAAAGGAGATGGGAAAACCTACCTATTGTGTTTTCACCAGGATTTCCAAACATAAAGGGTCAAATATGTTAAGCTCACAGAAATGTCTCTTTTACTAGGATTTTGTTTGCTTCTTTAGAACATTGTTCACCTGTTTTGCTAGCATCCTTCCTTATTTTGATACTTGTCAGTGCACACACACAAACACAGAGCACATTATTAAACCCTAAATGTATTAACACTGAATTAACTAGCCAATATAAATAATTCAATTTTTGCAAAGTTTCAATATTAGGTGGATCAAGTGAAATTGTGTGCATTTATATTAATTTAGTTAACATTCGTGCAACACTGACTTAGTAACTATGTATTTCAAAGCTTTCTCATCTGCTTTGATTAATCACATAGCTCTGTTTACCCCATTTTTCTATGAATAAACTGAAAATTTTAGAATTTATAAATTGGAATTCTAGATTCCTGACTCTTGCCGTTAATCATAATTAATTGTTATTCAAGAGGAAGTCTATAGATTCTTGTCATCAGAATCACTAGGGACTTGTTAAAGCTCCATAGGTCAAAGCTGTAACACTGAAGAAGGCACTACAGAATGAGAAAATTGGATTTGGAGCCTAATAATTGTATTTAACAACCAGCGCATGCAATTCTCACTTCAATTTTGAGACTTAATCTCATAAAGGGCCTATAAAGGGCGTCAAGAAAAGGTATGTTTCTAGAAACTTCTTCCCTAAATATTCCTGGGCTTTTGTTTTTGCTTTGTTTTGTTTGTTTGTTTTCAGTCATCAACATCGGCTGGTATATTTATCAACCTCATATAATCTGGACCAGTTGCTGTAAAACGCAAAAACCTGGTCAGGTAACCCAAATTAGAGGAAAAGCTGATGCCAGGCGCCTCACAGAGAGGCCTTTGTGTCTGAAAGAAATGGAAAGTTAGCAAGAAGGTTGCAATAGGTTTGCACTGACAGGGAGACCCAGACAAGCATAATCCTTGGTCACTTCTACTCTGATCTCTATAAAACAGTGCCACCTCTCCAAAGAATTCTGATTTAGGCTAAAGCTAGTAGAATGAAAATGGGTAGCTTTTTTTGTTGTTTTGTTTTTTTACCCAAGTTTCCCATAAGATGTACATCAAAGTGTAAGTGGTAGGCTTTGTTTTTAATATTCTCCCACCGCTATCAAAGCCCTTCTTTCCATACCTGCATACATTCTTGATACATTTAGCCCTGTCTCAGACACTTCACTAATTCTCTCACAGCCTTTAGAAACCCAAATAGACTGTGCTTATAATTGTGGGGTATGAAACCAGTGATTGCCAGGGAGAGATTAAATATCACCCTTTAGAAGCAAGTGTTGCTCATCTCTCCCAAACCACCCAGCACAGCCTGTTGCCTCCCTTTCTACTGGGGGGACATGCCCAGATCCTCAGATTTAGTCAATCTCAATCCTGCTCATCCACCAATTTATTTCAACTCAGATTGCCCTCAGACTCACTCTTGTTGATCTATAAGGCTAGGCCGGGGCAAGGATTACAGAAAAAAAAAAAAAAAAAAGATTCATGTCTGCTCCTTGCTCTTTATACACTGAGATGTGTCCCTCAGGAGCTGCCAAGTCAAATTTTACAGTCATGTCCCATTCACCCACAATGAGGCAGCAAGTTCCATGGAACCTAAACAGCCAATAAATTCTAGCAGGAAAAAAAAAATCATAACATATTTTGTTTTTGGCATTGTTTATAGAAAAAAAACCCTGGTAATTGACCTTTTTAACTTTTTCTGTAGTTTTGTTGTCTTTAAAGAAATACCATTGCTGTAAGGCAAAACGTGATTAATTAAACTAAAATTCAAGTGCAGGTTTTCATTCTCTCCTCTTCCTAAGCTTTTACGTAATTTGGGATATCTTTGCTAGGTAACACTAGTTTATCACATGCCAAATTATATGCAACACACACACACTTTCCAATGAAATACAATTGACAAAGTAGCCAAGTATCCCACGCAGTATTGCTGAAATAAGTAAAGCTTTCTTGCTATTGTGTTGTTTTCCCCCAAAAGGTATATCTAACAATTCCCTATCTCTGTCTCTGTCTCTCTGTTTCTCTTTCCTTTTCCTCCCTTTGGTCTTTTGGTTTATCAGCATACCAAGAAGCAAATGTAATGACTCCTCCATATATTTGATTTTAAGATTTCATTCACCTATGACCTGTAATGTTCCAATTTAGCTCAAGTACTTTTATTTATGCTATTCCCTAGACCTATACATTTTGATCAAAGAAACGACACTCTCTGTTCAGTGCCTTCAGAGAGCACTTTGCAGGTACCATCCGTTCAGAAAAAGCAGTCACCCAATACATGAGATTGTGACAAGGTATAATGTAATGGTAGTTATGCGAACCTCCAATAAACCAGTGCTACTTCACAGATTACTTGGAGAGAAAGTCTCTTAGCGTGCTTGAAGAAGTATGAAATGAATTTCATTTCCTTCTCATTTGCCTTGCTTCTGAAAGGTTTCATGCAAGATATGTGACCAACTATTATAGTACTAATCCATCCATGACAGAGCTCAATTTTCTCTGAGAATTTACTTCTGAATGGGCTTCCGAAATACTTGAAAGCTCAAAATTAAAGTACACTGAACAGAGCAGCCACTGAGCTGTGGACAACTGTCAGTCAAGAAAACCAGTCGGAACAAAATGTAAATTAGATTTTATTTTATTTTATTTTATTTTTTTAAAATGATCTATAATGATGAGGAGGTAAAGTTTTATAGACCATTTCCAAACAAGAACAATAAGGAGGGAAGTGGCAAGAACTGTTGTTGTGAGCTTTTCTCATTATTCCAAATGAAAATGGGAGCTTGTGTTATGGAAAACTTAGGAGTGATGTGCAAATACTGTGGCTTGTTCTATACACTCTTTGTTCTGCTGGGTGAGAAAGTGCAGTGAGGGTTACTGTCTGCCAGTCGCTTGAGATGTTTTCTGTAAAATTACTGATACTGCACTTGGCATTCAGTAGGCAGTGCTTAGTGGCTTAGTGGTGGTCAGAAAGGCCACCACTGTTTTAATTATTCCAGGGATGATCTCAATCTATTGAAAGGCCAGGATTTAAAAAATCTAACACTCTGACTTCAGAAACTTGGAAGGTTAGGGATCCATTGGAAAGTAAGGTTTGCAGGATTGCAATCATTCTTTTTTTGGAAGGGAAAGTTACCTAGTTAGTAGAACCAAAAGCTTATACTCGGTGTCAAGTGTGTACTCAGTCCTGATCGAGGAATAGTAGAGATACAAGATCAAGGGAAGGCAGTTTCTT
The DNA here is from genome assembly GCF_030445035.2 of Dasypus novemcinctus. Classification (NCBI taxonomy): domain Eukaryota; kingdom Metazoa; phylum Chordata; class Mammalia; order Cingulata; family Dasypodidae; genus Dasypus; species Dasypus novemcinctus. Next base: position 55,164,239 of record NC_080688.1, read on the forward strand.
GATCTGAAAAACTAACATTCTAGCAATGGCATAGGGGGAAGAGGAAGAGGTTAAAGAGCAATGCTCCAGAAATTTCTGAATACGTGATATAAGCAACAAAGTCAGTGTCAGGCACCTGCTTAAAATGATACTCTTTCACTGAAATAGCCGATTCAGTGAGCAGAGCTATGAAAACAGTAAACCCATGCTATTCTAATCAAGTTAGATACTTCTAGAGATTTTTTTATTTTTATTTTTTATTTTTTGGTTTCTTTGTTGAGGTCCCTGGGGACAACATTTTAAGGGAGCATTGACAACTAGGGGGCCAACCAACACAGGAGGGCCTGATGATTACCTTGTGTAGAGTATCCCTAGCCTGTTAAGAACTAGTTACTCAGCTGGCAAGTAAGGGACAGTTGGAGAGTAGTAAGATGGGAATAAAATATATCTTGTGTAATGCTACCAAACAGGGAATGAAAGGAGCCAGACAGTTTAAGATATCAGACCAACAAACCTCATTCTGTCACTGTTCCAGCCTTCTGAGTTTTGTTGTTGTTTTTAATAAATAGAGGAATTAAGATTTCCCATCCTGGAAGTAACTTTGAAGCCATAATCCAAACAAGTCTATCAGATAACTAGTAGAAAGTGATTTCACAGAGTTCCACAAAACTAAAATCAGTTTCTGCTTCCAGGGTTTGTATAATAGAGCGTTCAGAATCTGCTAATGCATTTTAAAACTCTCGTTTCCCCTCCCCTCTGTGAGACAGAGGAGTAGGTCAGGCTGCCATAGAACCGAACATTCTAGTTTCTCTCCTCTATGACAATTTAGGATATTCTTTAAGACTCCAATTCAATTTGAGGTCTGAAGTAATGGAAAATTGACTTTTTTTTTTCCTGTGGCCAAAATCAACAGGTTTAAAACATCTTCTGATTTTAGCTACTAAAAATAAGCTTGGACATAATATTTTGAGTAAAATAATTAAAAGAAGCATATTTAAACCTGTCTTAATAACTTGAAACCTCAGAAATGTAATTGAGATAAAATACTCTTTAGGCATTCATATATGCATAGGGTGCAAAATATATCCTGGCATGGAAGTCACCTTCCAAAGTTGAAATTTAAAATCTGATGTATTTCTTCTGCAAAATGTTTGGACTAAGTATGGGGAAGAGAGAGTGAGAAGGGAAAGGCTAAAGTATGATGCCTCCAGAAAGTTCTCAGTCTTCTCAGTCTATAAAAGAAAGCACAAATTCAGTGTCACATATCTGCTGAAACACAATAACAGAATACATTCTGAGAAGGAGAGAGATTTAGTGAACATATATTTGTAGACAGGAGTCTCATGACATTCTAATCCAGTCAGACCATTTCTAGAGTTGTTGTTGTTGTTGCTGTTTTCCCCTAAATTTTCATGCAACTTTTTAAGCAGTATAAACAACTAAGGGCTACAAGTATGGTGAATGCATAATCATGACCTTTTTAAACTTAAGCAGTCTGATCTGGAAGAAAGAGGACTAGGGGAAAGGCACCAGGTGGGAGATAAAAAGGGCTATCATATAAAAGACATTTTGTTTACTTTTACCTAACATGTATTTTGAAATAATTTAAGGAAGTAGTAGAGACAGTAGAGATGTTTTTGCCTTAAGACCAAACCAGGATAAATGCCTGAATATTTCCCTGTTCCCCATCTACCAATGGAACTGAGGGGATATATCTGCTCAAGAGGAAGGTAGACTTGGAAGATGGAAGGAGTCTGGCTTGTGGATCAAAGCAAGGGAAATTTCCCACCAAATGTCTGCACTGAACTGTTATGGGAGCAAGAAATGAATTTATATTATGTTAAGCCCCCTGAGATCTGGGTGTTATTTTTATCATCATTAGTTTTCCCTGACTAATAGAGCAGTGACTTAAATATTATTCCTATTTTGATCATGGATGAGGAAACCGAGACTTAAAGGATCTGGGACTTCTTTACTAGGTATCATTGAAAACTGCAACCAAATAGTAATAACAGATAATCAGCGAGGCCTACAAAATGCAAAACACTTTTGGTGCTGTGCCTGTTATCACATCCTTTATATACTCAAATACCCCTTTAAAGGTGGGCATTATCATTATTCCTACTTAACAAAAGAGAAAATTAAGACAGAAATTGAAAATAATTCACCCAAGACCACTTAGGAACAAAGTTAGAACTCAGATATTCTGATCTGACTCTGAGTATATACCTGGCATGCACTGCAGACTCCAACCTGAGAGTGCTTCACAGACTGAAACCTTACGGGGAGCTCAGCAATGTGGAGAAAGGGCAGAAATAGGAATTATGTCTAGCCTCTGCTGTTTGCCTACTGCTCTTGATTTTGTTAGATTTACAGTGTTTCTATGGAGGACAGAAACCATCCAAGAACTCTGTAAGAGATATGCTCATTGCAATAAACAGAGAACCATTTTGGAAATCAGAGCAGGGGCCTGAATTATTGACATGCAACAGCAATTGATTCACCAGCTTCCAGTTTGAGGCCCTGGTGAGATGAGTTAAATTACCATCTTGTTAATCATTTTACAGGTGTGACCTTTCAACTGCAATGACCAAGAGCTGCTTCCTGTTTATTCCCTTCAAAGGTAATAAAAGAGAATGAACTAGAGACAGGCTCTCATCACATCTACTTAGAAAAGCTGCCAGCAGTGCAATCCTTTGAAAGCAGAAAAATCAGGAAAAAAACAAATAGATATGTTTTGCTTGGTTCCTTTTTCCTGTGTTTTCCTCTGGAGCTTCTCTGTATCAAAGGAATTTTGGCATTATTCATTGCATCTTTCCCTCCTCCTCCTCCTCTTCCTCTTCCTTGTCCTTCTTCTCCTTAATCATACTTTGCTCTTTATCTATAAAGACATTTGTTAGGTGCAAAAATTTGTGAATTCAGAAGTTCTGTATTCTAAAACAAGTCGCACCCCCATTTTAATTATTGTGAAAGTCCCTTGAATTCCCCAGGCCTCAGTTTCCTCGGTGATTATTAAATCAATCCTATATACCCTCTGTATGTAGCAGGAATAAAAATAACTTTAAAATGCATTACATTTTTATGCAGTTTAGTTTCAGTGAAAAAATATCAGCTTTTATGATCATTGTTATCTAAAGTCAGTCATTATATCAGAACACACCATCACACTTTCCTATGCCATGCTTGTACCCCCAGGGCTCCTCTTAAATGCTTTTCTCCTCTATTAGATAGATGATGAGAGAGAGAGAGAGAGAGAAACAATTCTTGTAGGTCCAACTCTTACTTTTATCATTAAGAACATCATGGATTGCTTACAGTACAGTCATCTTGCTAATCTGCAAATGCTTAGTACACATTTGTACCACCCATTTGGTAGTTTGTGATATTTTTTATATTCTATTTTGAATTGCTGTAACATTTTGAAGTTTATTTTAGTTTTGTGGGTATTAAATTTTATTTAAATTTTGTTTCTAAAAGCTTTTTGAGAGCAAGGATGCCTTTTTATATGTTCAAGGCATAGGGCCTCGAACAAAATAGCTGTTCAAAAACTGTAGCTAATTATAGTGGCCATATTACCCAATTTTGACAACTCTAAGCCCCCTGAGAATGCTGTTGTCTTATGTTAATGACCTTGGTCAGGAGTCTTCTGCATTTTTCTAAGAATTTCTAAGAACTAACTAGGAAATATTCTGAATGCCTAAAAAGTAAGCTAAGTTATAATCCTACTAGTGAGCTATTGTTTAATAGAGCTTCCTGGAACTTTTGCATTTCTAGAGGTGCCCATTATTTTTACCTGTTGCTAGAGATAACTGAGGACTGGATGAGATGATGAGGTATGCCCAAATCTCCTAGCACTGAGGGTTACTTATGGTCTACCATCTATCATTTGGTCCCATTTAATTATGGTTTGGCCATATCTTATCTTCTCTTTTAGCCCTTATGATTATTATGGGATATAACAACAAAGAATTCTATACTATCAGCCACAGGAAGTAAAAGTGGAACACAAATATTTTTCATCTGCCAAGTAAGTATTTTTATTCCATGGGCATAGTGTTTTTTGTATTTAAAATGACAGATCCTGTCACAAAGGGTCTTAATATTATATTGAAAAGATGTCTGTATTACAGCAGAGGTTAAAAAACTCATTTATTTATAAGACTCTCGGGTCCTGGAGAGGTCTTCTGCCTCTTTCTCCCTGCAGACAGTTAATATCATTGAAAATAAAAAGCTGTTATATTATATGACAAGTCACAGTGGTATAAAAAACAAACACAGTCTGGCTGGTGCCAGAGATGTGCTCTGATGCTGGTAAACTTGGCTTTAATTGGAAAAAAGGTAGATACTAGATACTGGTTTTTATTTTGTTTTGTTTTGTTTATTTCTGTGTTTTTCTTCCATGTATTTTTGCATTTTTGCATACAGAACAAGATTCATTAAAAGTTACACAAATAAGTTACACAAAATAAAATCGGCTTTATTTCATAGGATTTTTGTGTTAATAAAAAGTAAAACCACCCAAGAAGTGGATTAAGGATGAGAACTTATCATGAAGCTGGCTAGAGTCAGGCATGTCTTACCCAGGCTACAATGAAACCCAGAACTTTTAAAGGCAAGAGGTAATGAGCCAGCTAAAAGGAAAGAGACGTTCATTCACCACCCTGCAACCAGGGGCCTTTATTGTTCATTACAAAACTTTGGATCTTGGCTGAAAGAGTGAGTGGGCTCAGAGACTGGCATCTGCACCTCCTGAACACAAGTACATCAGATAGAACATTTTCACCTCACATCAGCCATGATGTGATGTGTAAGCCACTACCTCAGGAAAAGCAGACAAGAGCAGCCGGTCCTACTAAAGTAAAAACCAGGGAATATATGGGCCTCAGAAATCAAGTTGGGTCTAGCATTAACTTTCACAGATTAGTGGTTGTTGAAAGAGTCACCTGCACCCATGTCAGCTAACCTGTTCAGAAGGAGAACACAACTCCAATGTGGAATTCACCAAAGAATTAGCTTATGATTCTAGCTGATCATACCAATTGGAAGGAAAAATTAGTATGCTTGAGTTCTTAAATTCAGTACAAATTTCCATTTAACTTTTCTCTTCTAAGCCAAAGTTCAAGTCAGGTAAGGAAAAAATTAGCTAGAAGGATGACGATAATTTCATTTTTAAATTTGTCTTCTCTGCTCTAAGCATTTTTCAATGCAAAGCAATTTTTTCAGCTTCCTTCATTCTACTTGTTTGTGTTTGGAAGAAAACCATATTAGATGAAGGGCTTTATCAGTAAAGGACATGATGCACCTTGCATCATTTCATTCAGCAAGGATTTACCTAGCACTAGTGTAGAGATGGCAGTGTACAGAGTACTGTAAGACATTCAGGCCCTGCCCTCAGAGTACTTTCAGGCTAAGTGGGAAGTTATGACAGGTATAGAAGGGTTGTAAAAGCAGTGACAATGACAGGGAGGTAGAGTACACAGAAGTTTGGAGGGGGGATACAAACACACACATACACATATCCCCTCTCTCTATATATATAGACATATACATACACACACTTCTGTTTGATTTTCATCAAGATTGCCTGAAACATTGCTTCATATATGTACTCTACTCATTATGTCCCTAGGCTATAAGTATATATTAGTGTAAGAACAAGTTGTTTTTTTTTTTTTCTATTCTAAATAGAATTTGGACTTAAGTAAAACTTTGTTCCTTTAGAAAATTTAGGGCTTGGGGACAATGCATATTGATCCAATCATTCTAAAATTTGTTCTATAAACTCTAACAATACTTCCTCCAAATGCAGTGGTAAAAACATTGTCACAGAAAAGGTTTAAAAGGTTTATTTTCAGTGATCTGGGATGATGGGTCATACAAGGTCAGACTCTATACCAGTTACAGTTCAGTAAGTCACATCATGGAAGAGGGAGCTAGAACTGTGGTTTAGTCTGTAATAAAACAGTTTCTGAAAGTTTTTATTCATGAGACTCCTTGGCCATAAGGAGCGATTTCTTGAGCTCATATGTGAATGTTTACACATCAGTAGAGTCTGAATTACTGGTAAGAACTAGTTATAAACTCCCATGTGGCACCAAGTAACACGAGAAATTGTGAAACCAGCCTTGTCTCTTCTCTCTATGTGGCTAGTATTGATATAATTTTAACAAAAATAAGTCTCTTCTTCCTTCATAGTTGAATTCTTTGTTGGTGTTAGTTCTTATATAGTTGCATGTGTCCAGACATCGACACACGACTCTGAATGTGTAGTTAGAATCAGTTTCTAACTGGGGCTTCACAGGCAAGAATTCTAGTTCCCTTTTCAGCTTACACAGATCTCTTCCTTAACTAACTTCATAATGTTTGTGATATGAACTATAGATTTTGCTGCTTTTTGAAATTCTGTCTTTCCTGGTTTACACTTTTTTAAATGTGAAAATATTTTTTGCTCATCCTATACAGCAGGGTTGGAGATTTATTCATTGACAGATCTGTGGGATCTCTTTAGGGAATGAGCCCAAAACAGGTGGTTGGGATGTCCTTGGAAGAAGGAAATAATCAGTCTTGTGGGAAGAAGGTGGTTTCAAGGTGTTATGTGCATGGCATGACAATATCAGGATGTGTATTTATGCACAAGGGGTTCCACTTTTCAGTGCCTTCCAGCCAGGGTTTATGGAATGCCCATTATGTAGAAGGCACTGTGTTAGGTACTAAGTTGAGAGTAGAGCACATGCACGAAGAAACTTGGTTCTTACCCACCAGGTTTTCTCACATAATTAAGATATATATTAAAACAAATAAATTATCACAAAACACTGTCTTATTCAAAGCAAACTGTCATTAGTACTCAAAGTCATAAAATGCTGTATAGTTGTAGGCAGAGGAGATAAAAATTCCCAAAGGAACACTTTTACCATGACATTAAAAAAAAAAAAAAGGAAAAAAGCAAACACACTTTCTACAAAGTAGAAGTCAATGTATATGGCTAAAAGTGTGGAGTGGGGGGAATGAAGGTAACAATTGGGATGATTAGCCTAAATAATGCCAGAAATCTGCATGCTGTAAAAAAACTGAAAGTTTCATTAATTTTTATCCCACTATTTCTTGACCCATAAGCAACATCAGCTGTGGCTGACTTAGCCATAGAAAAATTCTGTGTATTTATATTAATCACTTTGTCAAGTTTGTTTCCTGAGGACACACACTTCTCTTTCAAGAATCTATGTGTAAGCTATTCCAGGGATGCTATTTTGTGTCAAAACAGCCTAATAGAATGGTGTTCACTATTATCCAGAAGGTGCTGCTACCCAGATTTAAATATTCTTTCTGACAAAATTTTCACATATATAGGTCTTTAACATTTAAAATATGCAAAAGATGAGCAACAGTTCAATCAAACAAATAGTTTGGGATCAATCTGACTCAGTTCAGGTGTTTGGATAAGAGAACTAGTTTTGTGCTTGTTCTCTCTCTCTCTCTCTCTCTCTCTCTCTCTCTCTCTCTCTCTCTCTCTCTCTCTCTCTCTCTCTCTTCCTCTCACTCACTCACTCTTTCTCTCTCTCTCTCTTTCTCTCTGAAGATCCTTTAGAGACCAAATGAAATAAATTGCTATCTGACCCATTGCTTGGGGATAAACATTAAATGGTTTATTTGAGCAACCCAATCACCTCCAGCCAGAGAGGAGAATTGGCCTAAATAATGAAGGTGTGTGTCATTCATCTCTTTGTCTGGCTCCTGGTAACCTTGACAGAAAGGAGTGGAGACATGCTGATTTGTATACACTCAATAATTCAAGGTGTTTGCTTATCTTTCCTTGTCAGATGCTGCTCATCCCAAGTCTATGTTACCATCTAATTACCCGTTTTTGTTTTTGTTTTTTCCACTTTGCTTTTCCACATAAATCTTCTTTAAAAATTTCATGAATTTAATTTGTAACTAGTCTTGCTTGTATGAAATGCCTCACTTATTTCAATTGTTAACGTGCTTATTAGATTTTATTCATATACTTTACATGCCTTGCCCCATTTTTTATTTGCCCTCAATGTAATAATCAGTTTGAATTTTGATTTCTAAAACATGAAAAAAACAGTAGAGCTAAAACCATTATTCCTGAACTATGCTTACTAAATTCAGATGATATATATTTTTGCCTCTGAATGTTGTCTTTATCATATTTTCATAAACTTTTCTAGTTTTAGTATTCTTTATACTATCTTGGGCTTTTTCTGCTGTTTGGAGTCTGTAAGTATAAATACTAGAGTTGCTTATCAATATTTCTGGGTCTCCTTTTTTGACTTTTCAAGGAATTGTGTTCTACCTAATTTGTTGGGATTGATATGGCCCTGGGATTCACTGTGACCAATGAAATGTAAGCAAAGGAAATGGAAGCATTTAATTGCTTGTGCAAGATGCCCCTACATAATTCTCCTCTCTGCCTCAATGATCATGGAAACAGTGCAAAGCCACACCATTACGGGAGGAGAACTGCCCTGGAGACACTAAGATTTTAGGAAACCTTGGGAAAATGAAAACTAAGCCTCTGCTATTTTAAACCATTGAAATTCAGGGATTGATTGTTATTTTAGTGTAGCCCAACATAAACTAGTTGATCGTTTATATCTACAGTTTTTCTGCAAAATATTTTATCAGTATCCATCTATCATAAACATTATGGGCCCAACATTCTACAATGCCAGGAGGAAAACATGAAAGAAATTCTTCCATAAATGTGATTCTAACCTCACCAGGGAGACAACGCTGAGAGACACAAAAGAATTAGAAAGCAAGCCAAGTGAGTGTACAAGAAACATTTTCTTGTAAGGTATGGATTCTAAGAACTATAGGAATATAAAGATGAGAATTCTAAGTGGGATGAAATGGGTCACAAGTGAGAAGGAAAGAATAGATTCCAGAGGGGAAGAAAGGACCAGACTAGAAAGAAATAAGACAATGTGCAAATATGTGGTGAGGCAGAAGGATGATCGGTGAGGCTAGGTGGAGATAGATTCCAAACAAATAGGCAAGGGCTTCTAGTTTGATTTTCATTTTTCTCCATTCTTTCTTGTGGTCATCTTGCTTCCCCAAATAGTGTGTGAGTAAATCCAGGTCAAGGAACAGGTTTTCCTTGCTTCTTTACCAGCAACAGTAATCTTTTTTTTTAATGGTTCTGTTTATTTAGAGCCAGACTTGGTGTGACCTGAGTCCAAAAGAGTTTAGACTTTTGCATGTAGTAAGAGGACTGACCTAAGCACTATACACAAAAACTCTGTGGATGTACCTTCTGCCTCCTCGAAGCTTGCAGTCTATGCAGGCAGATGTGCATGCACATGGCATGCTAAAGATAGAACTTCGTGATCTCAGGTGTCAGTATTTTCCCCAATACTCAATAGTAATACCAAATCCACCGCATGGCTCTCCAGGATGGTCATTTACACTGGGTCTCTGATGCCCGCACCTCCTGCCAGCCATCTCTACTATGAGCTGAAGATCAGATAAAACTCCCCCACTGTTTGAATTCTTTCCTTTGGAAATCAAAAGACTGATCTCACTAGAATCTAGTGACCTTTTGACAATATTTAGTGACATGTAAGGTACAGAAAATAATTATCAAAAAATCTACAATACTTATAATTTGGGGGGCCATAAATGAATTGGAGAAGTTTTCTTTCTATTCCCCCTCTTAGCCCTCAAAACTGTAGAAAATGGCTCTGGATACATGCTTTCTTTCCCATGTTTTAGAGCAAAAATGAAGCTGTTGCACACACAATGGTCTGGACCAGTTAATTCAGACTAAATTAAAAATTAAAAGCTCAAACAATGACCACACACACAGACAAACTTCACAACTGTGTTCTTAAGGGACATTGAAAGTAGTTTAGATGTTGCCACATCTCATCCCTTCTAACGTTTAATTTTTTAAGAATAATAACCAGATTCCATTTGGGATGTATCGCTTTTGGCCTCTTCTCATCCTCCTTGCTCATATGTTATATGTTTTACATCAATTTAAATACATTACTACTTTTGGAGAAATTCATTTTCTCTTTCAGCTACAGTCTCCTGATAATCTTTAAAACAAATGCTGGAAATGGTGGTTGGGGGCTCTGAGTGACATCTAAGTTCCCATTTCTTTCTCAAGTAAATCTCTCCTAAGGGTTCCCATAATTGAATCCTATGATTCAACTGAGTGGAAACAATTGGATCCTCATTGTCTCCCTTCAATTTCCCACTTTAATTACCATCACAGCCACTCTCCCCCGACCCGCAGCCCCACCCCCAAATACCACCCTGAATCTGCTCAAACTAATATCTACAGAAAGAAAAAGAAACCACCCTTGGCCTCTGTTAAGACTGTCGTTAGTCAGAAGGATATTTCTGCCTGTCCAGCATTCAAGGCCTCAAAATCCACTTGAAGCCTGACTTTATTTTGCAAGATGCTTTAGATCAGCTGGACACTAGCTCATCATTTGATTCAAACCAATGACCCAAGTCTCAAGTGCTCCATCTATTAGACCTGCATAATCATCCAGCTTAGCTGTGTATTGTCCATTTTAATTAAGGGTGTGCTACACCCATTAGAGAAAGTTTATGAGCCAGTAGCTTAACTTATTTGTGCATGTACCAATACCACAAATGGAGCTTTAGCACCTCCAAAAGAGTAAGAATAATAATAAAAATAACAATAATAATAATGAGAGCTGTGTCTCCTTGAATATCAACCTCCTGCTAAGTGCCCTTTCTCTGTTTGAATTTTTTTTTGCTAATTCAATGCCATTAAAATAGATTCTCTTAAAGACTGTTCTGTCAAACACAAAAAAGAGAGATATATAGAGTATGGGATTTAATTATCACTGCTCTATATCTCCAAATGTGAGTTTTTCTGAGTAATAATTGCCCAAGTTTGTCTTCAAAAGGCATTTTAATAGTGCTAATACTAGTAAATATTGCTCATTTTGATACTGATGTGCCGTTTTAATGGTTCCCACGGTTTCTAAAAGTCATTTCTTATCGTTTTACTGTAGAAAGAATCTTACTTTAATTATGTCATAATTGTTTGGAAGCCATAGAATCTTAATTAATGCCAATGGCTTCGAGGCACAAACCAAATGTAGTTTATATTCATGTTTGTTTCTTCATCGCTTCCTGCTTGAAGAGAGGTCCCTCTGATCTTTATTGAATTACAGACATTCATAGATGTTTTAAAAAGATTCTGGTGATGTCATTCCTTTATATTTTTAGTGAGATTTTCTCAGCTTCACCTCAGATTTTAAAGGTTAATATGGAATCAACATTCCATCTTCACAGGGAAATCTTTATCTCAAGAATACAGTTGTTTGCTCTCGGTGGTAAGAGCAGAAACCTTCAACTGCTCGTTATGGTGATGGGGATGAGCTCCAAATGTCTTCCCGTGGAATTCCACGACTGCCGCCAGCCGACTACAGTGTCTCTTCCTAATAAACTGCCTGCAGCTAGCAACCTCCAGCTCATTCTATTGAGATTTTCCTATAAACACATTTGCTCACTCTCTTCTTTCTACATGGAATCCTACCATGGCCTATTCAAATCCCAAGGTCTCTCCCCCCACACCACACCCACCATGGATGATTTTGCTCTACTCACTTGGCTCCAGGAGTCACATGGTGATGTCATTTATATGCATGGCCTTTATCTCTGAAATCCTTTAGAGAAAAGACCTTACCTTAAAAGCCCTTTGGATTTTACCTGGGGTTTTGCATCAGGCCTTGCTTGAAGCAGTTATTCCTTAAGTGTTGAGAACTGATTTGAGAATTCTTGATGTGGCCTTTCCACTTAGGACCCAGCAATGTTTCAAAGATATACTTAGAAAATATGTCCCTGCTTGTTGTTAAAGAACCAGCATAGAAGGTCATTCTCCTGCAAGTAGAAAGCTGAAAGTGACTTAGAAATTGCATATTCCTATATTTACTAGAAAGGAGAACATTGTGCCAGAAAATGTAGTTTTGTTTCCCAAGGTTTCACAACTAGTTAGTTGCAGAGTTCTTATTATATCACATTTTTCCTGACTCAAAGTGTTTTCTCCTGTAATTTACACAAGTATCACATCTTTTTCATTTAGCTCTTCTAAGTACACATCTGATGGTTTTCATCAAAACTTCGTTATGCATGCTGGCTGGTAAGCAACAAATAGGTATATGGAAACTGTTTTCGCCACTTTTATACTTTGGTTCAGATGGACTTCAGATTGAAGAAACGCAACCTCAGTACAATCAAACTTTATTTAATCACAGCTCAGTGTTAAACTTGAACCTGGTCAGAGCAATGATGGAAATGCCCCGTGGTATTGCTGCACAAGCCTAGCCAAGGCACAAGCCTGACGGAGGCACTGGTAGAAATACCTTCAGTGCTACAGCTCAAGCCCAGAGCTTGAGCCTGGCCAAGGCAGTAGTGGAAGCACACAGCTCAGCGTTGCAGGGCAACTGACTGCTCAGTGTTTGTCGTTGCAGCTCAGCTTGTCATGCTCAGCTTGGTGTTGCCTCTCACAGTTTATTGTTCATTGTGGTAGCTTGGCTCAGCGAGCTCACTCACAGTGGCTTGGCTCGGTATTCGCAGCTCGATGTTCCTCTGGCCTGGGCGAAGATGGAATGCACACTCAGAGCTTCGGAGCTGCTCTTGATATAGTTTAGCTGTGGGATCGCTCCTGAGGGTGAAGCCCCAGTTGCAATGTTCTGATTTGTCAATTACTGATTCTAAGAAAGGGCATTCTTTAGGGTTTGAAAACCAGATTCAGATTAGCTTATTATGTAAACAAGGTATCCTAACTGGGAGATGCTGATTGGCTGACTCTTATTTAAAGCAATGGATTCTACTGGTTGAAAACTCTCTTACCTGTTGGCTGACTCAGGATCCCTCTTCCTATTGCTTAGTTCAGGATCCCTCTGACTAGGGGTCCCAGGCTCAGTTACATGTTCACTCCCTCAAGAACCATTGCTAATCTAACATATCATTTTCAATTAGTTTCTATCTCCTACAGAAACTGAAATTCAAATATCAACATTCCATTTATCTGAAGCCTTTCTGCAAAAGGCTTTAGGTTTTGACAAAATAGGGAGGGGATGTGTGAATGAGCCCCTGGGGTTTAGACGGGGGCCAATGAAAGATCAGGGTAGAAGGAAAAACATAGGAGACATTATGGTCTCTGGCCTCAGTTTGGGTCCATGACCTGACGCCCAAGTGTGGTCATTAAATTTACTGATGTCACATGAGGTACAAGATATTCTGTTGAGGTCGAGATAAGAAATGTTGAAGTGTGGAGGAGATGGTCCATCTCTCATTCTCCAGGAAAATAGCCCAGATGAAGGGCTAGTAACTTTGCAAGTGACAGGAGGTAGCCTTACCAGGCCAGACATGGCATTTTTGTGGTTGGCCTTTGGAGTCACAACAAAGGGCAAAGCTGAAATCCCCCACACTCTCCCTATCCCCCCAGTGTTCCTCAGACATGAAACATGATTGAGGAGAGCTGGAATGAGAATGAACATGGCAGACATCAGAGAGTGCAGTAGCATGCCGCTCAGTAGAGTCAAATTGAAATGGCCTTAGAAAGATGACAGATATAATTCTGGAGACATTTTCATGGGTTGGAATTGGGGAAATTTGGGGAACATCTATTCTGAGGACTATCTACAAGTTTGAGAGACTTGGGGAATTTGCACTACCCTCTAATTAATATCCAAAAAGCTTCCAAAGAGTTGTCTAGATACCGAGAGCTGATTTATAAAAGTGATCAGGTTTTTCTCTTTAGTGCCTCTGAACACCTTTGTTTCATCAGGGCAAAGTTAATCATCATCTCAATATGCCTCCTGAGGATATATCAGCCTGAAGATTCTGCCAGGAGGTGGTGTGCTGGAACAAAGGGGAGCCCACAGTCTCCAAAGAGTCTTTTTACCATCATGTCCCAGGACTCAACCATTATACCTGTGATCCTGGGGACAAACCTTTCACTTAAGATGAATTAAACATTTTGCAGACAGAGAGATTACAATCAGAACTGCTATAATCAATATATGTCATTGGCTAGGATCGCCATTGAAAACTGTTTGTTCATAGCATGGCTTTCAAAACCAAGTGCATCTGACTCAACTTTGCGGAGCAGGTATATAAGAATTATTATGAACACATTTGTGGACTTTCTTTCCTCATGTTTGCCATCCATTATCTGCCTTTGTTCTTTGTTCTGGTTCATGCCAGTCATTTTATAAACCTTTTTTAAAAATACAAAATCAATACTACTTTAATTACAAAAAGCCCATGGTGCCTTCTGAAAAATAGGACAAACAAAAAAGGACATTTTGCAAAGGGGCTAGTGATCTAAGAAACTTGACCCCAGGCCATCCTATTTCTAAGGGGTGATGTTGTTGATCTGTTGGTCCCATTATAATGATTTACACATCCATATCTGGCACCTTTTGTTCTCCAGCAGGCTTTGTGTATGGTAAATGGGGAATTGCATACCAACCAGGGGTTTGACATTTACAATGCTTTGTAGCATAAGATAGAGTCACATCTGGGCAAACATTGTCCCTGGTGGTTAGCGGCTCATATCATCTGTGCAAAGTCTGGCTGCCAAAATGATGAGCACTCATTAGAAATGTCCCATTTACTCCCAGAGCCAAATAAAAGCACAAACTAATCTAAAATGAACATTCGCAGTGTGTGGGTACGTATGTGTGTGTTCAATGTGTGCTGGTTTCTTCCAGGGGCATACGGCAGCTTGTTTGTTCTTTGAATATTGTTTATATCAATGGCTTGAATCAATGTGAGAGGAACGATGTAGAAAACCTAATTCTTGATCAAATGTCTCAGCCTGAGCTGAGGGACATCATATAAAATAGCAGGATAAAACTTGTTCACTGGTATTTAATATGTGGATGCTGCTAAAAATTTTGCTCCCAATGTGTGCAAAGGCTTATGAAAGTCCTGGGGACATTTGTCCTGAAAATGAGGAATAAATAGCCTTCCCCTGGGCGACTGGGCATTTTGCTTATTTGTGGGTTTATTTTTCTTTCTCTTTCTCTCTCTCACTCTTTTTCTCTTTTTTCTTTTTCTCTCTGTCTTACTCCTACTATAAATCAAGTATCTGATCCTGAATCCATCTTTAGGTTGACTGTTAAAAGACGTATAGCAACCCACGTAAAGCAGTGTAGACAATTTCCTGGACACATTTGATTATATTCTCTCACACTTGAATTCAACTTTATTTTCCTACCATGGTTTTCTGTTTTCTTAAATTTTTACCTCTTTAATTTTTATCTTGCCCAATTGTAATTTTATTACTCACTTTAAATCCTTTTTGGAACAAGATAGATGTAAATACTTAAAACAGATAAAATGGAACAAAATGAAAAACAGGTCTCTGACCTCAAAGAGCCCATAAATTAATTGTGGCAACTGTATAAATTTAGAGAAAGATAAAGATATAAAGAGGTATATAACAAGAAATGATACGTTATAGACATTTAAAGCAATAGCAGGGAAGCAGACTTGGCCCAGTGGATAGGGCGTCTGCCTACCACATGGGAGGTCTGTGGTTCAAACCCTGGGCCTCCTTGACCCGTGTGGAGCTGGCCCATGTGCAATTCTGATGCACGCAAGGAGTGCCATGCCACGCAGGGGTGTCCCCTGTGTAGGGGAGCCCCATGCGCAAGGAGCGTGCCCTGTAAGGAGAGCCGCCCAGCGTGAAAGAAAGTGCAGCTTGCCCAGGAATGGCGCTGCACACACGGAGAGTTGATGCAGCAAGATGACGTAACAGAAAAAAAGAAACACAGATTCCCGTGCTGCTGACAGCAACAGAAGCGGACAAAAAGAAGAACACGCAGCAAATGGACACAGAGAGCAGACAACTGGGGTGGGGTGTGGAGGAAGGGGAGAGAAATAAATAAAATAAATCTTTAAAAAAAAAGCAATAGCAGCTGAGAGGAAGGGAGATTAATCTGGTTTGTAGGACTCAGGGAAAATTAATAGTTTGAATGGAATTCTTTTCTAAATACTGGATTTCTAAGTCAGTTATATGATACTGAATAGGACAAGAGCACTCAGGTATGATATGACATATGGCATAAATGGGTAAGTTTGTGTGCTACTTATAAGGCAGACTGAGGAACTTAGAGACATTGAGTATTCAGAATTTCCCTTCTCATTTTCATGGTCTTCACTCAGATCCCCTTTGGTTATATTTCAGACACAATTTCAGCCTCCTTGTTTATGTTTTCAAAGTTCATGGAAGATTATGACAAGCAGGAACACTGACAACATTAAGTAGTCTGAGGAGAGAGAAGGAGAAGAAGCAGGTATAAGATTCCTGAGTTCAGCATACCAGGGTTATCCCCATGGGGCAAATATACGTTACAACTCAGCAGCCATGAATGAAGCAACCTTCTCCAATGATCAATACCTGATTTTGCAAGAAATAGGTTTACATGCTAGTGAATCAAACTTTGATGAAATGATAGGTAATATTCATTGTATTGAAAAAATAAAAATAAAACTATTAGTAAGTTGCTCTAAGCTGATAGCCCTCCAATCCCTACTTCCAAAAGTACTTCTGTAACCATTTTCAGTCATCACTATTAAAGTGATGGCATCATTCATGCCAACACTATTGCTCCAAGAATAGTTCCAATGTTGCCGCTGCCACTATTGTGTCCCCAATGGTCCAGCATAATTTAAGATAAGTGACTCTTTTGTTTTCTCAATTTTCTACTTTCATAATCCTGCAGTCCTGAACTCAGTTCTTAGTTGATGGGTGCTAGACTACTTCTTTGATTTAGGGCATGATCTCACTACATTCTTCCAGTGCTGACTCATTATTTTTGAATCAAACCTTCTTTCCCAAGAAAAGTTTATAATCCTTATGTCATTAGACTCCAGTTGTCAAACCTGAGACTATTTCTACAGATCTTTGTATTAAATAACTTGGTGGCCGTTGGAGACCTTGACAAGAACAGCTTTGGGTGTGTTGAGGATGACTACCCACGCAGTGTAACATAAAAATACATGCATAAAGGACATAGAGGCATAAATATAGATCAAGTTTAAAGAAGTTTTGCTCCAAAGGGAAAGGAAAAATGGGACAATAGTTAAGGAAGGTTGTGAACTTATAGGAAGCTTATGTTTTATTGTCGATCTTGTTTTTTGTTTATTTCCATTTGCAATTATAACATGCCATGAGAACGATGGAAATGATCCAGTGGCAAGAGAAAATTAGTGATTCAGGAATGAAGCCTTTTAATACATGAAAAGGATCCAGTGAAATATTGTAACTACAGAACCATGCTGCTGGGGTAAAGGTTCACCTCTCAGAATGCTGCTGTGTGCAAAGGGGTTCTTGCCAGTACTGGAGTTGTCAGAGTGATCACAAACCAGGGATAGGCATGATAATTGGACTCCACACATTGTGGGATTCCAGTTGACACAACTTGATCAGGTTAATTTTATTGGTACCAAAATCTATTTTCGAAGTCTATTTCAGTGAAAGAAAGAAAAAAAAAGTTTGAAGAAATAGAGCAAACTGGAATGAGAAAGCAAAGGAGATTAATGGGCTCATTTTCTCCCTTTTTGTAAATACAGCTTGAAATCATACCAAAAACAACTCAGACTAAAAATAAACCAGAGTGCTAGAAACTCACACTGGCAGTTCAGTTGTCAAAGAACAAACCCCTGGCATTACTGATGAAGGTCACACCACCAGCAGATGGAAAGAAGTGAGAAGAGAAGAAAGAGAAGGAAAGAAAGGCAGAGGCTAGTGCAAGGAAGAAAAAGGTAAAGAAGAAAATGCAGGAAGAGAAGGTTAAGCACAAAGAAACAGGGAGGCAAAAAGAAAAGAAAAAAGCAAATAGCTAAAAGAGAAAGAAAGAGGTTTTCAACTGTAAATGATTATCATTCTTTTTACCACACAAATGCCAATCAGAGTAGCAATATGTTGCAAGATTAAAATGCAGCAGCATTGCAGCCTCACAGACTAGTGCGGTGCTTTGGTCTCATGTCTCACTGCCCAGATAAATTGTTTCCACAAAATAAAAACAAATGAATAATGTTGGTGTTTTGTTTTTGTTTTTGTTTTTGTTTTAATAGAGGTTACCTTTAAGTTTGGCTCAGAGACAATGGCCTGTGGTTGCATCTGATTATAACTCTTCTCCATGGGGGTAGAGATAGCTGATGTAAATGTCTGAGAAATTATGGGCTTCTTTATAAAGATGAACTCTGATTATAATGACACTTGGCATTTGCACATTTTATAGCCTTTGTCATCTGAAAATCCTGAAGCTACTTTAATATTTTAGCCAGATTCCTGTGTGTCTTTTGGGGGTACTAAAAGTGTCCCTTTTGTTTTTGTTTTTGTTTTGTTTTTGCTTTTGCTTCTTTATCCCTCCCCTCCGCTCCCCTCTCCTTCCTTTGGAAGAGAGAAGCAGAGGTTTGGAATATTGTCAGCAGGATAATTAAAAACCCTAATGAGAATTTGAGGAATTATGTATGACCAGATCTCACGAAGTAAGTCAAAGCAGCAGGGAGGGCCATGGCTATTTGTTAGGTGTCCAGGAAAAGAGGGGCTATTGTTTGGAAGGTAGCTTAAAGGTAACCCCAGAGTCTAGAGATTTTCCATCCCTTGAAATCAAAGACCTTCCTACTTCCAAGCAATCTCAAATATGGCTTGACTTGAGAAAATATGAAATCTTCCCTAATTTGAAACCATCTTCTCACTGACCACTAGAGATTACCACTTCACTCATCTCTTTCAGCTCAATCCCTGAAGGAATCTTTCATGTGTGAGGGCAATTTAAACTATCACCATCCATTGAAACCCAGCATAACTTAAACCACTGAATTTTCTCTAGCTGCCTTGTAGAAAATTGAGAAGAAAGGGAATGGTGAAAGGATGTGAAATTTGGGGAGGGGGTGGGGAGCAAAGACAGAACTTGGTGGGGAGTGTAAGGGCCCAAAAACACTATGAGGGGTCTGAACATCAGAGGTAAGGCTGAAACAAACAAGAAGTAAAAGGATCCAGATGCTGTAAATCAGATCTATGTTTACTGAGTTACATCTTAATACAGGTCTAATTGTGTTTTTCTTAAACATTTTACTGAGAAGAAAATAGATTTGTGGGAAAAAAAAATAGCCAGTTTAAAATAAAGTTAGGAATTTCTGAGACTCAAAATGGTCCAGATCCTTGGTATTCCCCTACACCACCACCAGTGACTGAATTTTGGCTTCTTTTCCTGATTGGTGTTAGAACCCATGTGACTCTTTTCCTTTCCCTGTACCAGTGTGGGTCTCTGAGCCCAGAGCTTAGAGTTCACAATAAAAGAGAAGGCATCCAGCTAAATGTGAATTTCAGATAATCCCATATCTTTTTTGGATTAAGTTTGTCCCATGCAATATTTGAGACATGCATATAATAAAATCATACATTATTTATCTGAAATTCAAATTTAAGTGGCCAGCCTTTGTTTTCATTTGCTATATCTGCTAATCTTACCTGGACTAAAGCCCACTATAATACAACAACTGCAGAACTGATCTGTCTGCAAGTTAGACATTCACCTTTGAGCCACACTGTGGCTTGTGCTCTGGCTGATAGTCTCAGCTCATCCACATGACAGACCCTGAGCATCAGGGTTGCCTCTCGCCTGAATCTTTCAGGCCTGCCTGCCCCCTGGTACTGAGACCCCTGGCCTCTCGATGAGAGGAATCATCTGCCTCTTCATCCTGTGCAAACCAGACTAGTCCTCCTGCCAACTCAATGAAGCAAATAACACAAATGAATAGGAAAGACAAGACTGGTGGCTTCTAGGCATCTCCATTTGTCCAAAGCTCTTTGCAAATTTTAAAGAGGCACAAAATAAGAATTCCATGACTGTGATTCTACTGCAAAATATTGGCATTTGCTTAGTGGAAACACACATTGAAATAAAACTGTAATATGTGGCTAGGACACTAACTGTGGTGCTTTGTCCCCTAGGCCCTTAAACCCTGAGCACTGACTTTTCCTTCCTACTCATCCTGCCTTCATCTCCCCTCCAGAGTGACCTGGTTTACCTTATTACCGGGTAAAGTTTGGTTTTGGCAATCAGCAAATACCTTTTTTATTTCAAATTGCAGTAACAGCTGCATTTGAGGCCCCTGCCTGACGAGCAGGTTCCTGGTCAAGTTCAAAAAAGGAGCCATGCCTTCATTTGCAGGAAACTGTGCTGAAGTCAGACTTCAGAGGCTTGGCTTTGTGCAGCCTCCCGGGATTTAGCTGGGCTCGGATCGCCTGTGACCTCTGTGCCCTTACAACATCACAGAAAACACCATCATGGTGCACACTAATTGGTCACCTTGATGTCAGTCACAGCACAGAGATCAAGGACAGAGCCGGTCCTGGAAAGTGAACTACACACGCTCGCGGAGGTGGTCTCTACAGGTCAGGCTAGCATCCTGCTGAGAGCGCGAGGCGCAGGAACCTTACCCCAGGACTACTTGAAACATGGCTGTGCTGCGCTGGAACAAAGGACGGGTGGTCCCAGGGGTGACCCTTTCCTCGCCACCTACAAAGTCCAAATTGTCAGCCTTTCACACCTATTATGCGTCCATTATCTGAGGAAAATACTAAGTACCATGTCCTGGATCTAACACACAGAAAGCAGACTCAGAAATTAGTTTCTTCTTATTGCTTTTAAAATTTATTAAGACTGTTTTATAGTTAAGGCAGCAAATTAGTTATGGATGGCTAGGGTTTTCTGCAGGATGCATTTGAGAAGCTCACTATAGTAATAGCTACAATTTTTAAAGAATTCAAATACAATGTGTTTTTGTGGATAACTTACACAATAGTAGGAAGAATGGGAGGAAAGCTAGGAAATGTTTTCCCTTGGGTTGAAACATTTGTGAGTTGGCGTTCTCAAACCTTCACTTTAGGCTTTTTTGATGGTGGGATGACAGAGAGTAAGTAAAAATTCAGAAATTCTAAGCACGAAACAAACAAACAAAAGCAGTGATAACCACTGTAGAGAGTGAGGTTTACTAAAAGTGCTTTACTCTGTGTTTCAATTTACCAAATGAAACCTTGCACAGAGTCCGTTTAGATGGAATTCTTAGATCTTCATTTTCCCCTTAGGTGCCAAACCATTGTGTATGTGAGATACTTCCCTAAATGTCCTGTTCTTCCTTTGCTCCCAATGCCAGCAACTGTAAATTCAAGAAAGCCCTATTTTTGTTCTTTGCAGGACGGGGATAGTATGGGATCAGTGGAAGAGCAGAAGACAGAATAGAGGCGATGCCCCAGCCAATTAATTGTCTACACTTCTACCAGCATAATGAGAACCCGCCTGGAATGCCTGATGTCAGAATCCACTGCAAACAGCGAGGGTCATCATTTTGGATACCCTGTCAAATAAATGAGGAAGAAGTGTGATTTTTCATAAGACGGGCCCTCAGGTCTTCTATTCACCTTTTGAAGCAAGAACAGTTAAGTACCTCTTGAGTAACCTAATGAAGGCAAACCTTTTAGGACCTTGCTAGACCATAAAGGGGATGGTTCCCCTTTAGGAAACATCACATATATTAGGAATGGAGAAGAATCATATTGAAAGGTGGGAAATCCATTTGGTGGATTATCCAATTGTAGTGGACGCAAAATCCAGCCTGTCATATGGCATGGAAGGCACTTCTGACACATGAAGTAACAATGACATTTAAGGAAGATCCTTTCCATAGAAAATTTGGAGGAAATGGGATCAGGCATTGGATTATGGCATTCACTAAAGTAAAACAAAGAAAAATAATATAGGAACCAAGAGGAAGATTAAATCAGTTATTGGCATTATAAAGAATTAGATTAAATGGGAGTGTTGGCATTTCTGCTTTCTCTATCTTCCCGTCACTGTGGTCAATTATTAAAATTCAGGAGGTGGTCCAGGCAAAGCAGCCAGACCAGGGGGCAGCAATGTTTATCAAGAGAGAGTTTGAGCCTGCCTTTGTCAACTCAGGACCACAGCGAAGATTCAGGAACTGTGCACATTATTCTGCATACTAGTTAATAAAATCTTAACTGGGAGAAAGAGGACAGGGAACAAGCTGGAAAACTCTAGGAAATACAACAGACTGTAATGATATATAGTTGGCTGACTTGCTTAACTAGTTTAACTAGTTTTTTAAGTACTTTTCTCCCTCTAACATCTGTGATAGCAGATTCAACAAGGGCCTGGGAGAAGGGAATAAGGAGACACTTGAGAAATTGTTTTGTAGTATGACTCCATTAGAAAAGAGACCGGAGTTCCAACCTTAATAAAAGCTTAGGTGACTTCCTAGTGTTGTGGGAATGAAATAAAGGGGCCTGGGGGCTAAGTCCTTGTTTCACATGCGAGAGGACTAGTGAGGGTTCATCTTCTCAAATGTGAACTCCTCTGGGTAATCAGTCATCCCCATGGTATCCCAGGAACTTTTAATTGTCTTTAATTAAGGGGCCACAGAAACAATCAGCTACATTTCTAGCACACTAATGCGGGAAGCATGAAGTACAAAATAGCTGCCAGAAGGTAGAAAGTACTAATACAAACTAGGATTCCAGGAGGAATTTCTAAGGGGAAATGTGATAGTTCTTGCATCCTTAATTCTGAAGGGTGTAGGAGAAGCCAGATTCAGGGGGAAAAATTTAAAGAAAATTCAATATGCAGGAAAAGAAGGAATTCCAGAAAAGAGTAAAAGAACAAATAGGAGCTTCTTGGCTAAATAAGTAGAAAGAATAGGATATAATATGCACACAGGTTTTTTAAAAAAATGTAAATCTGGGAAAGAAGATAAAGTCAGCAAGTTAAGTAGGATGACCCAGTGATTTCACTAAAAATCTGGTATTGAATTACAAAGTAAAAGTGAAAATGGTGGCTTAAAGCTTGCTTCCTGCAAGTAGCTTTCCCTGACAACTACAATACAGATTAATCACTTTTTAAAAATGTTTACTCTAGCATTTATTTCCTGCATGTGTATTCACCTTATTGTAAAGGTTCATATATTCTCTATTTGGAGGTGGGTGAATCCTGACTCATTGAGACAGTTTAATAAGTGGTTTAACATATATATATACTTATGCTCTTTGATGATGTAGCAAATGCCCGGTAATTGTCCTTGTAGTTGAAGTAACTGGAAACTGAGTCCCAGCCTGGGACCTGCTGCTCAGGGCAGCAGAGCCCAGGCTAGACCCCACATCCTCTAACTTGAAGTCAGTGTTCTTTCTACTGTGACATAAGGACCCAGGCCAGGGGCATCACTTCTATGCATGCTGCATCCTTTCAGTTCTTAGCCCAGTTTGGAAAATGTTACATCTTTTTGGATTGAATTGTGTTTCCCAAAGATGTTCAAATCCTAACCCCAAAACCACAAAAACTACTGTTTTCAAAACCCTATGCGTGCCCAGTAAACAAATTTGCATTGAGTTACTAGTATTACAAATTTCTGTTAAGACTTTTGTATTGAAAGAGTTTCTAAAAAGATAACCATAATGGTTTGTCTAGTACTATTTTAAATCAAAGAAACCTGTTACTCTCAAATAATATTTTTGATTTGCCTGAATTGTCTACCTAAATATAAAGCTGGCTTTGGCCTGGCAGGGAAATGAATGTGAAAAGAAAGGAAGAAAATAAGCTTCATGGCTTAAAGAAAATATTTTCTCCATTTGTTTTCTTCCTCTTTCTTGTACTTAGCTCTTCTATCAATAAAGGAATTTTCTTTTCTCTACTAGGAATAGCCTTTCTTTCATCCACTGAAAAATACCATTTTTCAGTTTCTCTCTGGGATAATTTGACAAATTTTCAGGCTGCATGGGAAGCTTTAAACTTGTTTAAACTTTATTTAAACAAGAAATAAAATAGCATGTACCTTACTATTATAAACATGTTGTTTGGCTTTGGGACAAAACAAATACAAATTTGTATTAATTGATAGCAGCACTTGTGCTATGTAGTAAGTACTATCTATTTTCTCACTGGTTTTGTGTTCAATTCCTATTTATCTGGAAATGAAATCTCTTTGAAAAAATATGTACATGTAGTACAAAATATGAAAGCACAATTCTGTTGTTTCTTTAATCTCCTTCCCTCAGTTACTCAAGTTGAATTGGGATTCTGCTATTTGCAGCTTTAAAAAATAGCCAATTGAAATCTAACTGGTATCTTTCTTTTCCTTTAGCATTCATGTCCTGAAGCTAAATTAATGATCAGTTGTAAGCACTTCCTCTAAGAGACTATTACGACTTTCGAATGGAATTAAACCTAAGACCATGGAGTGGATAAAACAACTACCAAGAGTGACATCTGTACTGTAAACAACAAGGGGTTAACACATGCCTCTGAGTGCTCTCTCTCCCTCTTTCTCTCTCTTAACATTTACTGAGAGATAGTAGGCTCACATGTATTCTAGGACCAGTAGCTGTTATAAATCAAATTAATTACTTTTCCCCAAAACGGTCCTCAGTGGAGAATTTTTGGCCACTGGACTGTTAATACTGCTTTACTTAATCACTGTCCTATAATGTCATCCCCCTGATAGAAGAGGTGAGTGGGAGCACCGGCAATCTTTTCACCATTCCTAAAGTCCCCTGAAGACCCTGATTTATAAGGTGAAAGTGTGATGTATCATTCAGCCAAGAACTCCTTACACACAAGAAACCCCTATTTTCATTGAGAGTAGAATAGAACCCCACGTAGTTGATTTGGGAGGTAGCTTTTATATCACTCTCTCTCTCAATCTGTATTTCTGCCTTCAGCACTGCATGAATTTCTTTCTTTGACTGAACTTTAAAACATCTTTGATGGAAATTATATCTATCAAGATGTTTGACATTCCCATCTCTTTGATCAAGAAGCATTCATCACCTCAATGGTTTATAACAAGTACCGCACCAGATTCATCCAGCTCACAAGGACATGTAGGTTCAAGGTCAAGGCTATAAAGAAGGCAGTGCATGATTCCAGTGAATATAGCTATAACTTGTTGGTGCAGCCACTTCTGCATATGGTCTGCATATACGCATTGCGTTGATTTTCCAGGGCAAGTGGACAATACCAGAGAAAGGTCCTGGACAAAAAATAAAATATGAAATCATTTACTATTGATAGTTTAGTTTATACTGTATTTTATTTATTTTTAAGTGAACAGTCATAATTTTCTTATTAAGAAAGCTAAACCTCACATTAAAAAAAGGCATTCTTTTTCATTTTTTAAAATTATTTTAAAAGAAGTTTTAGATTACAAAAAGGTTACATTGAAACAACATTAACGACATCCTTCATTAGTATGGTACATTTGTTACAATTGATGAACACATTTTCAAGCATTACCACTAAGCATGGATTATAGTTTACATTGTAGATTGCACTGTCTCCAGCATAATTTTGAAAGTTATTACAAGATATATAACGGCCTATATCTGTCACTGCAATGTCATTTAGAACAATTCCCAAGTCTTGAAAATGCCCCCAAATTATACATATTTTTCCCTCTCTCTCTCCCATCAGAACCTCCAGTGGTCACTGCCTCCCTATCAATGATAAAAATTCTTCCATTGCTAGAATCACAATAAGTCTATAGTAGAATAGCAGTAAGTCAACTCTAGTCCATCATTCATTCTTCAATCCTGAGGCTTCTGGGATGATGATAACCACTCTGTTTCTAAGTGAGAAGGGATTTAGATCCCATGAGGCAGATGGATAGTACTATCTTGCCTGAAGTTGCAGACTATCTTTGTTCCTTTGGTAGGTCATTATCCATCATCATCTCCTTGTTAGTTGTCCTGGGTGAGTCCAATGAACTGGGAAGTAGATGCTGCAAATCTGTTAATATTCGACTGGTACATGGATGGGCCAAAGATTTTATTCTCTGGCATATACACCTGTCAACTCTAGTACTAACTATAGGTTCAAATAGAATGGGAAGAAGAGCCATGGGTAGGGAAACCATAACTGAGTCCAACTCTGTCACACTGCGGAGCATAAATTCCAAAGTAGGGCCCACTGGCAGGGGGCCAAACTCCTGAGCAGATACGTATAGTATCTGGATGTCTCCAGAGCCATCAGGAGCCCCACTGTTTATGACAATATTTACTTTGGCAGTCAATGAGATGCTGCTGAGATGTGCATAATGATAACCTCTGGAATGACCTCCTGACACAGTCTGAAGTCTCTTAGCCATATAAATTCATTTGTCTTTACCCCTTCCCCCTTTCAGTCAAGGCATTTTTCCAGTTACATTGCTGGTTGGTGCTTGGTAGTAAACCCTTGGTGCCAGGGAAGCTCATTCCAGGGATTCATGCCCCACACTGGGGAGAGGGCAATGAATTTATATGTTGAATTTGGCTTAGAGAGAGGCCACATTTGAGCAACAAGAAGGCTCCCAAGAGACAACTCTTAGGCATACTATAATACTAGGCTAAATTTCTATTTTAAGAGTGAAGATTAGTAAGTATAGTCATCACTATTAAGGGCCCATCAATGGTCCATTGCTTCCACTAGTCACTGCCTCTGTACTCAGGTAATTCTTGCTGTCCCATTAGAGAATGTGGGTGGAAATTTGATATTCTTTGGGTTGTGTGAGTCTCCACCAATTGTGACAATACTTGAACACATTCATTTACCTTATATATATGCCCCTGGTGAACCTCCCCTGCCACAGTTGTACCCTTCTGTGATCCAAAACTTCTCCAAAAGCCAACAAAATAATCAAATATAATAATAGGGAAATGATATAATAATAATAGTTTTAAAAATAACAAAATACAATTTTTTTTTAAAAGTTTGAAATAATAAAATAAAAATATATAAAATTTTAAAATAATTTCAACATTATGTCTTTCATCACGTAAGATCTGTTGTCTTATATATACAGTGACATTTTCTTCTATTTAGTCCCCCAGTGTCTTAGTCCTTCTCTACCCCTCCCCTTGGGACACATGGGAACCACCAAGATTAACTCCTTGAAGGACCAATCCTGAGGCTTCTCCCATTGTTTAGTCTGGCTTTTCATTTTCTTATCAAACTCTTTTGAGGTGTAAAAGTTTTTAATTTTGAGGAGGTTCCATTTAACTGCTTTTTCTTTTGTTGCTTGTGCTTTGGGTGTCAAGTTTGTGAAACCATTTCCTAATAAAAGATCCTGTAGGTGCTTCCCTACATTATCTTCCAAGATCTTTATGGTCTTAGCTCTCATATATATAGAAGATATCTAGTTCTTCAAGCACCATTTGCTGAAGAGACTTTTCTGTCCCAGTTTAGTGGGCTTGGTAGGAAAAAGGCCCTCTTTGATTATATACTGTGGCAATTTGAATTTGGTGAATCCCAAAAAAAGAAAGATTTTGTTTTTCACCTAATCTATTCCAGTGGATGTGAGACCCATTTGATTGAACTTTAGTCATGTGTGACTAAGGATGAGTCTCTGCCCTCTTCCTGGTGCTGATATAAAGAGAGTCACAGAGAGACAGACACAGGGAAAGTTAACCACCATATTTTATCCTGTTTTGTGAGAAGGACTCTAGTTTTGCCCACAGCTGACCTGCAAGTCGACAAGCCATCCAGAGTCTTCTCATTATCAGGGAGAGATGAGCCATATGCCTGATAACTTGCAGCTGAACTTAGGAAGAAACCAGAGCAGCCAAGACTGATAGAGGATGCCCAGAAAGAGACAAGCTCTATATCTAATTACCCACAGCTGATCTCAGGGAAACAACAGTAAATTTCTGGAGGGGAAGGCAGAGACTTCAGCAGAGATCAGCAGCCATCTTGCTTCACCATGTGGTATTGACTTTGGTGAGAAAGCACCTCTGATAGTACGTTGATTTAGACATTTCACAGCCTTATCATTGTAAGCTTCTATCCCAAATAAATCTCCTTTATAAAATTAAACCCACTTTTGAAACTTTGCATTGGAAACCCCTTGGCAAACTAAAACATATGCCAACTGATGAGGTGAATCAGGTGTATCTTGAATAAATGGATTACCCTAGATTTGAAGAAAAAGCCTAGGTGCACATCTGAGATCTGGATACATTTAAACAGCAGTTACCAAACTTGATCCTCAGGAGACAGTACTGCAATCTTACTTCAGCATTTTCTAGACAGGCTGAGGGGTTGTTGTCTAAACCCTGTGATTTCAGAAGGAAATTCATCCCTTGTAGATCCTTCCCTTAGAGCAGGTTTTATGAGCCAGCTCACTAGGTGTTTTGAGGTGTTGTATCCTAAACATTTCTGAGGGTATTTGGTAAAAAGTCATCTTTAATATCTTCACTTTTATGACTTTCCTGGGGCTGCCTTATGCATCCCAAAGTCTGGTGGCTTAAAACAATATAAATGTATTCCCTCATAGTTATTGGAGGCCAAAAGTTTGAACTCAAGGTGTTGGTAGGGTCAGGCCCTTCTGACCCCTCTAGGGGAAGGTCCTTCCTTGCCTTTTCTGTTTTTGGTAAGCCCAGGTGTTCCTTGGTTTGTGGCAGTATAACTCCAATCTCTGCCTTTTTCTTCATATGGCTCTCTTCCCCTTGTGTCTCTCTCTGAGCTCAAATGTCCTTCTTTTTAAAAGAATACCAGTCATGTTGGATTCAAGGTCTATGCTAAGTCATTATGACCTCAAATTAACTAATAATATCTGCAAAGACCCCATATCTAAACAAGGCCACTTTCTGAGGTTCTAGGAGAGATAAATTTTGGCGGGGGCTGCAGGGCGGGGAGCAGGGGGCAGGGGGGGGATGGGAGTATTTAACCCAG
Source organism: Dasypus novemcinctus (assembly GCF_030445035.2). NCBI lineage: Eukaryota > Metazoa > Chordata > Mammalia > Cingulata > Dasypodidae > Dasypus > Dasypus novemcinctus. The sequence goes on from NC_080688.1 coordinate 55,192,972, forward strand.
TACAGCTGCTTTGCTGGAGAAACCTATGATAATTGGAGCCTAGATTTGGTTCTCCTAAGTATGGCAGTTATTCTTTGGATTCTAATATTTCTTGGGCTGAAAGGATGATAGCTACTAATCAGTAGCGAGGTCAGGGGCATGCTAGGGATTGACTTTACACTATGCCATTAAGTGTAAAATCAAAGTGATCATGAACATTGTTTAGTAGACATTCTTAAGATGGGGCTTGGTCTTAAGTCTTTGTTCATTGTTAGTCTCTCTCTATGTCCAAAGGGTTAATAACTGAAGCATGAGTGATGAAGCAAAGGAAAATTCTTTTGCTTAACAATATACAATTTAAAACCCTAGTGATTGTTTTTGGTCAGTTTCTTGCAATCTGCAAGGTAATTTTTTTCAATTTATTTGGAATTAGTCAAGTGCACTGTTGAAAAGGCAGAGTGAATTGATGCTAAATAGTTTTTGGAAGATGTAATTGTCTGATGATTTGTAAATAGCCAAGCTTATCAAAAAAGTAATTTAAATGTTATGCTGACAATTTTGTTCATTTTGGTGTACTCTGTAAACCAGGGAATCCAATCTTTTTGCCCTCATTAACATCAGAATTCTCTTTGCTTGGCTAAATGATTTGAGGGCCTAAGGACGCCCAGAGCTTTGGAATATGAACTTTTAATGATCTCATACTCAGCTTAAACCTTACTCAGGAGAGTAATGCTAAAGTATTTTTTAGTAACTTACTTTTATGCATTGAATATTTGAGAGGAATTTGTTCCCTATGTTGTTTTACCAATGTCTATTTTGGGATGGAAGAAGGCCCCTGCTGGGTCTGCCTCCATTTTCCCATCTTTCTCTTCACTACTCAATTTACGCTCCTTATGTGAGTATTCTGAAGACCAAAGCTACAGCTCTTCATCAGATGGAAGAGCTCCGACAAGCTCATTCACTTAAATATGTTAGGGGCTTAATGAGTTTTAATTAATTCCTTCATTCATAATAGTAATAAAAATACTTTTAAAAATAGGTATTTACCATGTGAAATATCTGCTAAATACTCTAAGCGTTTTGCATATATCATATTTTTCAACTACAGCAACTGAAGTATTTCATCTCAGCTTTCCCTGAACAGGTCAAACTTCCAATAAGTGATGAAGCTGGGACTCAAAAGATAGTGGGTACCTGACCTCAGGTCTAAACGGCCAGGGAATAATGCCATAAAAAGAAAAAAAAAAATCAACAAATTCAGACAAACAATGATGTTTTTTGCAGGAGCTGGAAGGCAAATTGGATGAACCTCCCTGAAAAGTATGCATGTGGAACTTTTATCTGTTAAGCCTAATTTCATACCCAGTGATGGTTGCAGTACTATTCTAGATCAGACTCAGGGGTGGCAATCTGTAGAAGGAGTACTTAAATATGCTTTGCATATAATTTTATATAAAAATAGGAAAAATGACATATGAAGAAAATGGAAGTGGGGGGATCTAGCAAAGTTTATGAGGTGGCTGAAGGCTCAGCACACCCACCCAGAATACCCCTTGTGAACGTCACTAATTATACCAACTTAAATGACAGTATACATCACAGTTTTCCTACCAAACATCTTTGAATCAGGCCAATAGAAGGATGGAATTGATTGTTTCCTTTCCCAAAATTATCTCCTCTGTATTCTCTTGGAGGAGGCACTCATTAAGTATAAGGTGACAATCTTATAACATGCAGGAGTATCTGGAAGGGGTAAGTCAGTACCCCAGTATTGGCATTCACATCTGATCTAGGCATGGTATCACTTTAATTACCTAGCAGAGCCATGGCTCATGGCACTGGTCCTAGGCCAAGCATAACAAAGGGAATGGCATGACTCCAGTCAGGCCTTCTTTGCTGACATAGAGCATTAAAACATAGAGCTCAGAGAAGCCTGGGAGTAGACAATAAAGAGGTACCACATATGGAACAGAAACAGAAGAAAAAATGTTGAAAAGCAGGGGGAAGGTAGCAACAACAACAGAAATGTGCATGGGTGTTGTCTACTACCTTTTGTCAGTGGACCTGCTTCTTCTGACTTTTTCCATGTATTTCAATTAGGTCTGGCTGCACAAAGGGACTAGAATGCATGTGCAACAGAAAAGGAATGACACAAGCCGGAGGTGTAGCAGGCTCACTGCACTCCTGTTTTGTTCTACTGCCTTGAATAAAATGAATCTCTTCAAACAGGTAAATTTTCTAACAGAAATGACCCAAACAGCCTCAGCTCATTGAATAGAAAGTGTAATGGTGATCTAAACCTATTACTTCAATGGAGTCTGTGACATTTTCTTCCAGCATATTGATCGGTGAGGGAGAGAGAACTTTTTCCTCCACTCATTGTGTTGCATCAGTCATTGTAATGCTAGTCACAATGCATTAAAAAGCATTGAGAATCAACAGGGTTGGTTCTTTTGTAGCAGGAGTAATAAATGATTTTACTGAACAGAATTAAAATGCTGTTTAAAATCCACTCTATATACATTTTTCAAATTTCTCACCAAAAAGACCTCTTTCCTCCTCCTCTACAAATCCAGACCTCAAAAAAGCTTATTAATTAACTGTTATCGTCCAAGATTCTGACTTAATTTTACAGTAAAATATCACTAATACCATCTTTCCCCAAAATTCTCCCCCAAACCAATATTTATCTTGAATCACCTGTGATTATGTTTGAGTAATTTCAATCTTATTTAAACTAATCTAGACTGTACCAAATTCTGGAAGGTAGGGTTGCTTCCTGATTTTTCTTTTCCATTTGTTACTCTTGTTGTTGTTGTTGTTGTTGTTGTTGTTGCATAACACAATCCCTGGAGAAAAAGAAAATGTAATCTGGGGTGTGGATGTAATTCAAGTGATTGAGCACCTGTACAAGCCCAGGTTTGGTCCCTGGTGCATCCTAAAAACAAAACAAACAAATGAAAAAACCACCTCTCATTGGGGAATGAATGTAGCTCAGTGGTTGAACACCTGCTTCCCATATACTAGGTCCTGGGTTCAATTCCCAGTGCAATCAAATCTAGTCTCATTATACTGAAGTACTACTTGTGTTGTTGTGATGAAGGTGGCGCTATGTTTCCATTAGGTTATAATTGAAATATCCAATTTTACTGAATATAATAACCTGCTTATTCAAAACATGGAAGGAAATATGGAACTTTTTACAATCTCCTAATTTTCAAGTAAGTATTATTTGTTATTCTCAGTTAATAGCTTCTTTTCTGTTTTTGACATATACATTTTTATATAAGAAACAGTATCATGAATTTCAAAGGAATAATGTAATAGCAAGTATCTAAAAAATGGATGGATGATGCATGCAAGTTCCTGGTAGGAAGATGCTAACTGAACTTCCTTTGTTATTAACATCATTAACTTATATTGAAACCATTTGTTTTGGTTTTATCTTAATTTGGTCCATTTCACACCTTGTCTCTAATATTTATAAGTATTTTTTCTTTGTCTCAGTATAAACCTATTTCATTTCATGTTATCTGAATTTTATAATCTTGCCTATTACTTACAAGCAATCTGCTGCTACAGTTGTTCCTAGGTGTTTTTATAAACTAATTTAACATCTGTTAGTACTATATAACAGTAGCAACCTATAAATGGCCAACAGAACTTAGCATTGTTGAGAATTGCCATGCAGATAAATGGATTTACATTAGTAATTGTAGGATCCACTCCATATTTCAAGGTAACTGGATGAAAAATCAGTGTTATCTAGGCTATTTTCCCTTCAGTAAGGCATACAATTTACATTTGAATATGATAATATTTAAGACAAAACATCATACAAACTACCTTTTAAGCAAAATAATTGATAATTTTGCTGAATTAAGGAATTCATATAGGTAATTCGGGAAAATGAGTTTTAAAGAATAGAAATAAAGACTTAACCAGTGGAGAGAAAACAAATTGGAAGGACTTTGAGAATTTGCTTTGTAAGACTGGTTTATATAGACAATAGCAAAGTAGCAGCTTGAAGGCAGACCCTACATCTAAAAGCCGGACAGCAGAAACTACACAGAACTAATCAGGGAAATGTAATTCCAGTTTTAGCTTTACAGCTTACCTGTTATATTGGTTTTGAGTATTTTCCTTCTCTGTAAAATGGTAAGGATTCTTAATCTTGACCAAATAAAGTTGTTGTGGGAATATGGTGAATGCATGAATATAAAAATCTCTTGAATGACAAAATGGAGCTCCTTTTATGGGGAAAGCACCATATTCACTTCTGTGAAGGATACGTAGGTGAATGGTCTGATCCCTGTTATCAAATAGACTATAAATATATGAGATAGAAGGAGACCCTCACATGAAAGTCACCAAATCTTCCTTTGTCTAATGTTGGTTTTGCCCCTGAATGAACTTGCTACAGTAGCATTCCAAACATTCTTATCTGAAGATATACTCAGATGGAAAATCTGTAGGGAGAGTGATTGGAGAGATGTTGTATAATCTCACAAGAACATTTCGACTTGGATAATCAGCTGTTCTTAACTAAAGGGCAAGGGTGGAATTCCAGTAGTTCATGTTGGAAAGAGAAATTAAGAAAGTTGTACATTTCAATCCAAAATTGATTAGCTTCTTTTCTTTGATGTTCAATATCCTTATCCAATAGGAGTAGGTAGACTTAATTAGCTCTAATATGTTTTTAAACTCTAAGATTCTAAATATGTAATGCCCTTACCTGGTGCTCAGAGCTAAGCTTCAACAATGAAAGGTAAATATGAAGTACAATGTTAGATCTTTAGTTCCCAAATCAGGATGTTTGCACCATCAGCACTTCTTGCAAAAGGAAATTAAGAACATTCAAGATTCTTAGCAACTCATTGAGATAGCCTATGCTATCTCAAGCACACGCAGTAATGGATTCATCTGTTTATCTATCTAATTTATCTATCATCTAATTTATCATCATCTATCTATTCTAGCTAATCCATATATATATAGAATTTCTTGAACCTAACAAAAGCCATAGCATGATAAGACTTCTCCATCAATTATTTTATTCTGTGGCAAACCTGTGAGAGCCCTCTAGCAAATGAAGCTCAATGATATTAGCTAGTTAGAGGTAGAATAAGAACTTACATTTCATACCTTCTGTATTGGTTAATTTTATGTTAACCTACTGTCTAGGCTATGGTGCTTAGTTGCTTGGTTAAAAACTAGTGTAGATGCTGTACTGAAGATTTTTTGTAGATATGATAAACATCTACAATCAGATGATCTTAAGGAGGTTACCCTCAATAATATTGGTGAGCTTCATCCAATCAGTTGAAGTCTTTAAGAGCAAAAAATCGAAGTTTTCTGGAGAAGGCATTCTGCCTCAGAAATGTAATAAAGCTAAGTTTCAGTGCATACATTTTGAACTTTCAAGCAATCACATGAGGCTATTCTTTAAAAATACACACACACAGGGAGCAGCTGTGGCTCAGTTAGTTGGGCTCCTGTCTACCATGTGGAAGGCCCTGGGTTTGCATCCCAGGGCCTCCTTGTGAAGGTAAGCTGGCCCGTGCGCTGCGGAGAGCTAACGGCCTGTGCACCACAGAGAGCTGGTGCAGCAAGATGATGCAGCAAAGGGAGACAATCACATACAGAAAACAAAAAGCAAAACAAAACAAAAACACAGCAAATGGACACAGAGAAGAGACAACAAAGAATGAAACAAGCTGCAAGGGGCAAATAAATAAATAAATAAATAAATAAATAAATAAATAAATAAATAAATCTTTAAAAAACACAAACAGAAAGATCAATAGATACTTATAATACATTTTAATATATCTACATACATACAAATGTATGTAGATTATTCAAATATTTATTCTATTGATTTTGGGTCTCTGAAAAACCCTGGTTAATATAGATATTTTGGTATTAAGAGTGATTCTATAGAAAAAGCTTCTTAAGGATGAGTTTTCTGAACTGGTCCTGTGGTTCCTGGAAGTGGTTCTCTAATCTGAATAGATCTGAAGGCACTAATGGCAGTATTTCCAGGGGTAAGGAGGGCACAGATAACCCAAGATATGATGCAGCAACAGAGATGTGCAAAGTATCGAATTTAATTCTTCTAATCAAATACGCATAAAAGAAAAATTCTGGGGACCAAATGTTTGATAATTTAGAACATTTTTTGTTAATGTGATGAGTAGAATAAGATTGGCTCGCTGTTCCAAATTGTACTGGAAAAGTTGGAGAAAGGAAATGGTGAGCTCAGGGCTTCAAATTCCCAGTTTAAGAAATGCATAAATGACCTAAATGTATTTATGTATACCCTCAAAGAAACCCTTAATTATAGCAGTCACAGAGGTGAGATTTCTAAAAGCCAAACTTAGCGTCTCATCCTGTGACTGGCTGAATTACAATACAAAGTGAATTTTAATCTTTCAGGGTGTCTACTATTAAAATGATGGTATTGACTGAGAAGGAATGGAATCCAAAAAATTGGAATGGGGACATATGGGCAGAACATGGTGAAGCAGGGTGAGTATGAACCTCTAAATTCTGCAGAAACTTCTTTGCCAATAGAAGCAGCCCTTCTACTCTTGTATGAGGAAGTTATCTCTATTTATCTAGAAAAAGCTGTAATGGCCTCCACTGAAGTAGTTGCCTTGTAAGATACTGTTTTTTTTGTCCTCAGAACATACCCTTTCCACCCCTCTTTATTCTAAATATATAACTAGATTCAAGTCCCAGAAGGTCTGTAAGGGTGGAATATAATGCATAATCCATGAGAAGATATGTGGGAATGAATATTAAGGGTGTGAGATAATGGTGGAAGGTATATGAAGCTTGAGAAGGCTCAATATTTTTTATATGGGCCCACTAACCAGAGATTCTGGATTCAATGTTGTAGCTCAAGGGATTAAAAGGATTCTAATAGTTTGTTTGTATGGTTGACTGAAATATTAACCAAAAGAGTCACAGCCCCTCAATCAATTCCCAGTCTTGAACCAGGTTATAAACAAATAACCGCACAGAACTCAGAAGTGACCTCTCTATGCATGCCTCTTCTGACACTTTTACTGAACTTGTGGTTGGCGCTGGGATTGGTGTATGCTCAAGAGATTTAAATCTCTGGACTGTCTATGTGCCAGCTGGGCCTTATGTCTCAGCAGAGTTGCAACCCCTACTCTCTGGTTCGTTGGACTTACCCAGGCCAGCTAACAGGGAGATAAGGATGGTCTACCACATAAGAGAATTGAGAGAGTCTACAACTGCAAGCAGGAGAATCCTGTCTATCAACCATGTGGGATCTAAGCTCCCTCTCGATATAGAGGTGGAATGGACATCCCCATCCCAGGGTCCTCAGTATAAAGGAATAAAATATGGATTAAAGTGGACTTACTGGTATTCCACTATAGAATTATTGTGACTCTAGCAATGGAAGGAATTATATCATTAATTTGGAGACAGTGACTGTGGAAGTAACTGAAGACAGGGAGAGGGAAGAAGAGGTATGATATTGGGGCATTTTGGGGGCTTGGTGTTGTCGTGAATGATATTGCAGGGACAGATGCAAGACATTACATATCCTGCCATAACCCACTGAATGGACTGGTAGAGACTGTAAACTATAACATAAACTATCATCCATGCTGTGTAGAAATGCTCCAAAATGTATTCCTCAAATGCAGTGAATGTATTGCACTAATGAAAGATGTTGTCAATGTGGGAGGAGAGGGAATGTGTGGGTAGTGGGGTATATGGGAACCTCTTATATTTTTTATTGTAATATTTTGTGTGATTTATGTATCTTTAAAAAATGATAATAAGAAAAATTTTTAAACCAAAACAAATAACCTCTTGAATCATGGAGAGGGTATATTCTATTGAGTAAGGACTTCACTACACTGTCACAATTTTGTAGTGTTAATTTCCCCCCAGCTTTTACCACAGTGACTTACAGCCATTCACCAGGGGTAATGGTGCATTTGGGATAAGGAAATAATCAGATTATTTGGGGGAATTACTGGACACTGACTCTAATTCTAGGAGACCCAAAATGTCACTATGGTCCACCAGTCAGTATATGGAAGTCAGGGATCAATGAAGTTTTAACTCAGGGCTATCTCACAGTGGGTCCAGTGGTTATTTCCATCACTCATCCTGTATTTATTTCACCAGTTCAAGAATTCATAACTGGAATAGACATATTCAACAACTGGCCAAATCCCAGACTGTGGAGAGGGGGCTATTATTCTAGAAAAAGCCAAGGTGAAATCACTAGAAGTACCTCTGCATAGAAAAATAGTAAACCCAAAGCAATACTATGTTCCTGAAGGGATTGCAGAGATGAGCGCCATTATTAAGGACTTGGAAAAATACAGGGCTGAATGATTTCCCACCATTCAATTCACTTATTTGGCCTAAGGAAAATAAGCTATCAAATTTTAGTAATTGCCTAAGGGCAGGAATCCATTCTTCTGATTATTCAGCTAATCCAGGTTTGCCCCAAGGTAGATTGCCCCAGTATGTTTTCTTTCTAGAAGTTCACATTCAGAAGCTACATGGTCCCTAGAATACCACCAGTCATATAGTGATAGTCATTTCATTGGAAACAGTCAAAATGACACTTTACACTAACCAACATATAAGGATTACTTGGAAAATAATATTCAAACTTGAGAAGCATTCATTTATTTACCTGTGTATTAGACATGTACAGACAAAATGGTTCCATATTTTAAGGGCAAATCAGTTATATTGCTTCAACAGTTTAATTGTTTCATTTATAGAGTCCTAGCTACAGCCATATTCCCTAAGTTAACAGTTGAGCATTCAAAGGATTCAAATCCAACTTTTGTACTTGTACTAGTGTATTTCTCTCATCTGCTGTTACTAAATATTTGAATTACTCTTACCTAACTTAGGAAACTATAATTCTAAGCCTCTACATCTCTTCTTAACATGCTGGTGAGATCATTGGGGAAAAAACTACGAAACTTTCAAAAAATTATCACAAGATTGGGAGAGATTTTAAAAGTTATCTATTCCAAGTTCTTTCCCTATCCTTCCAAATTTACCTTACTGGATGTTCAAGTTCCTTTTCAATACCATTGGCAAACTATGATCAGACTATGAAAAAAAAAAAAAAACCTAGAGGAATTAAAAATATTATTTTCTTCTAAGAAAACTGATTTCATTTTAGACATTAATTGATTTTTTCTTTTATTGAAACAGAAACATACTGCTTTGTGACATTGACTCATCAGTCATAGATATGCCTGTAGAAGTTACACTCATCCACATTACAACTCTTTAACGTGAGACCAACATTATGTCCTCTTTAGATACTCATTCTCCAGTGATAACATTCCTAGCTCCTTTAATGAATTTTCATAGGACAAAGTTCTGAGATATCCCCATCTCAGAATTTATAAGTATTTTCACAGCTATGCAGTACTTAAGACAGATCTATTATTCTAGTTCCTATTGATCTATCTTAAAAAGAATAAAGTGTGAGTTAATTGATCATTTTCCTAAAATCTGAATATCAGTTTTTTTGCCACCTTATGTTATGCAGCCACCCCATATTTAATTTTCTTCCATTAAAATATTAAGCATTTCTCAAAGCTGTTTAGGTTCCAGGATAATGCTATGGATGAAGAGAGGGGACTTGACCATAAATACCAACTTAGTTTTTATACATACTTAAATTCCACTCATTAAATTTGGTTTGGACTCAATTATTCTATGTTTTCTACCTAATTTGAGCCTCTGGCTATCTGTGAATCTGACCGTACATCATCACTAGTTTTTTCCAGACCATTAATATAATGTTCAAAAGGCTAGGGTTGAGGATAGAGACCTGAAATACTTTAAAAAAAGACCCATCAACACCCTTTTCATCAGTCAGCCTGCTATAATTACATCTCAAAATAATTCAATCCACATCTTCCTATTTATCTGCAAGGACACCATGTGGGGCCTGAAGCTGATCGATATCTTGTTAAGATGTGTTTATAAATTATCTACTGCTTTCATGATCTACTCATCAAGTAAAAGTAGCATGTAAAGAAGCAGGGTAAATATCGAAGTAGTTTATTTTTTATTAAACCAAATTAGTTATTTTTCTAAGTCACCTAACAAAGTCAAAGATAATGATAAGAAATGTTAATTGGGATCAACATGAAACTCACTTATTTGTAGTTTTAAAATTCAACATCTTTTCCTTCATAATTGTACTGTTGGTTAGGGGAAGACAAGCAAATAGGAATGAGTCCCACTTTTCCATGACCATTTTTAAGATCTTGATATCCCATAAACACACACACAAACAATGATATTGGAACAAGAGACATTGCAGCACCATGGAATTGATCTTGCCAATTGTGAAATCATTAAGTTTTTCTCAAGATTTAGACAAACAATAAACATTTTTTGATCCTCTATTTCCATGTGACATTCTGCCCTCCCAAACAACCACCTTAGTTATGCTGTTTTTTTCCCCTTTGTGTAAATTAAATTGATGTGACCAGCTTAATTTCTCAGTTCCTCTTTCACTTTCCAAAACTCTCCAAAGATGGACAATATTGATTTTATAATCTTATCTGCAAATTCTCTCAGTACGCTGAAATATAATACTTAGTGTAAAAGAGATTTAAGTTAATCTGTGTTAAATATAAACTCTCTTAATCTATTCAGAAATTTTTTACTTTTAAGATTTTCTTGCAAATATGCTTTATCTTTCATGTTTTAAAATAATTATCCTTAATTGAAAAGAATGAGGCAATATAGAATGTAAGTATTTTTTTAATGTTGCTGTTTTCTCTTAATGTTAAATTAAGCCACCCATTCCAAGCATAACTATAAAATGCCCTTACTTTTCTCTAAAAGTATTTTATTTTATTTTAAGCTTATTTTTGTTCTTTTGATAATCCACCATAGGAAAAAAATACCATAATTTTATATTAATCGTGATTTGGGACATCCATTTAAGTCTCAGTTATCACTCTAAATTTAGATACACTTTTTTCTTTTTATATTACTGTCTCTCCATTAGGGCTGTTTTGAGGGAGAAGCTGTGTATTTTTCTTATTTAAAAATAACAATTTAGCAAAAAACACATATTTATTATTTAAATTTGAGGAAATAATAGACAGGCAAAGATGGAAAAAAAGTCATCCCCACCCTTCCTCAAATGTATTGTGGCTCCTCCCACATTATGGCACTGACTTTGCCAGGGCCATTTATGTGCATAGGCATAAGTACTTGGATTTTCATCATTTATCTATTTGTTAATCTAAACATAAATCGGTCACCTACAGCACCTTGCATTTTTTATGTAACTATGAATCCTGAAAAGCTTTCCATATTAGCTCAGTGTTTTAGTTTGCTAAAAGCTGCTGGGAGCAATATGCAAGAAATGGACTGGCCTTTATAATGGGGATTTATTAGGTTAAGATCTTCCAGTTCTGAGGTCTTGAAAGTGTCCAAATCAAACCATCATCAGCAGATCCTTGCTACCTGAGCTGCAGCTGTGGGCAATCAGGCACACGGCAGTGTCTGTTTCTCCCCTCTCCTCCAGGCCTCATCACTTTCAGCTTCTGGCTAAACTAAGTGGCTTCCTTTCAGCTGCTGTGTTCCACTGGTTTTAGTTTCTTGCTCTTGGGAACTTCTCCCTCAGCTTCTTTGTTCCTCTCTGTCTCTGCAGTTTGATTTTTGTTTCTGTGGTTTTTTTATTCCTCTGTTTATAAAGGATACCAGTAAGAGGATTAAGACCCATGCTCTGGGGAATCGGACTGGGCCCAGTAGTTAGGGTGTCTGTCTACCACATGGTAGACCCATGTTCAAACCCAGGGCCTCCTTGACCCATGTGGAGCTGTCCCATGCACAGTGCTGACACACGCAAGGAGTGCCGTGCCACGCAGGGGTGTCCCCCGGGTAGGGGAGCTCCACGCGCAAGGAGTGCACCCCATAAGGAGAGCCGCCCAGCGTGAAAGAAAGTGCAGCCCGCCTAAGAATGGCACCTCTCACATGGAGAGTTGACGCAGCAAAATGACACAACAAAAAGAAACAGATTCCCGTGCCGCTGATAACAACAGAAGCGGACAAAGACGACGATGCAGCAAATAGACACAGAGAACAGACAACTGGGGCGAGGGGGTGGGGGGCAAGGGGAGAGAAATAAATAAATAAATCTTTTAAACAAATTTTAAAAAAAGGACCCATGCTCTGTTATGAAATCTAATCAAAAGCCCTTAACTGAAATAATTTAGTCAAAAGGTCCTACCTACAATAGGTTTACATGCACAAGAATGGATTAGCCCTAAGGACATGATTTTCTGGAATCCACAAATGTTTCAAACTGCTACACACTTATCACTAAATATGTTCAATTGTCTGCTGTCTGCTTCCTTGCAGCCAGGTGTGAACAGTGTGTCCTGCTTTGACCACAGTTTTGAAAGGAGCTTGCACATGACTTTTGGGCAGAAGACTGCATACTGCTTGTCACAATGAGCCACATGTTCAGATGATGGAAGTTCTGTAAATCAGCATGAGGAATGGGGGGAGTCAGACAGTTGAGAGCTAGAATTAAAGGAACATTATATGTGATACTGCAGTCAGTGAGGGACACAGGACAACAGTTCAGAAGAGAGTCTCTGGGATAAAAAAATTATAAACTCAGGCAGACAATGTCATCACTGCCAAAAGGTGTTATTATAGTCTGGAGGGTTGTACAGAAGTGAATAATGGTTACCTCTGAAGTCAGGTGAGGTTATTAATTAGGCTCTGGGTATTCTATCAGTTCTGGAATCAGAGCTCAATTGATAGCTGGAATTGTCGTAAGTTAGTACTCCTGGATAAAAGCCCTGAGATTTTCAAGATTTACATGAATAGGTTGGGATTAGGGCAAAGCTATTTGGTTCTGTTTTTGCAGTTTTACTTCTATATTTATTTATTTTCATTATATATTTATTTTGTTAAGCCTTTGAACATATTTATAGTAGCAACTTTAATTTTTAAGGTCCTTTCTATTCATTTTAACTTATGAGTGACCTTGGAGTTGATTTTTACTAGTGAAATCTTTACTTGAATGTGGGTCATGTTGCTCTATTTGCATGCCTAAGTTTTTGTTTGTTTTCCTTCCTGGATCCTGGACATTATGTAGAAGCTCTGAATTCTGCAATGTTATTTTGAAAAGTGATTTCTCTACTTGAAAACACCTAACTTGTCTAGATTTACATCCCATACTTTGTGTCCTGAATGACTACTTGCTTGTTTCACCACCCAGCTTTTGCTTTATGCCCCAATCCCCTGCAATCTCCCCCTAACATGTGTAACTTAGTTCTCAGCCAAGGATATGGATGGGATTTTTTTTTAATTTATTTTTTATTTGGATGAAATTTTTTACTCATAGTTTTTGACATATCTCTTCAGCTTCCTGCTTTGCAGGGTTCCACACCTAACATTTTAGCTGTTCTACTAGCCACAAATTCTGCTGATTGCTCAAGTTACTAATACTATAGTTTATATATCTTGAGGTGTCTGCTGATTGTGGAATCCCCTCAGACAAAATGCTGCAAATTCCCAAAACTTAACTTGCTGCAATTATTCTTTCAAGAATAGATGCCCCTCAAATACCTGAATTCAAATAGTTGTTTTAATTATTATTTGTAGGTTTCATCATTGCAAACTGTGGGAGGGGTAGTTTGATGATGATCCTTCATCATTACTTGAAGTTGGAACTCTGATAAACTTTAAGACTGACATTTTTTTGAGTATGATATTTTAGAATGTTGTTTTAATTTATTATCTCATTTTGCACTATTTCTTCCATACATTATGAACATCTTATATTCCTTAATTAATCTGAGTTTTAAAAATTATTCTGCTTTGGTACTGGCATGAAGATAGACAGGTTGACCAATGGAACTAAATCAAGAACTCAGAAACAGACACATCTATGGTCTAGTGATTTTTGGCAAGGCTGTTAAACCCACCTGGTTGGGCCAGAAAAATCTATTTAACAAATGGTGCTGGAAGAACTGGATATGCATATCTAAAAGAAAGAAAGAGGGCCCCTATCTCACTCCTTATACAAAAATTAACTAAAAATGGATCAAGGACCTAAACATAAATGCACAACCATAAAATTTATAAAAGATTATGTAAGAAAATATCTTCAAGATCTTGTGGTAAGTGGTAGTTTCTTAAACCTTATACCCAAAACATGAGCAGGAAGAGAGAAAATAGATAAATGTGACGTCCTTAAAATTAAACACTTTTGTTCTTCAAAAAACTTTGTCAAGAAGGTAAAAAGGCAGCTTACTTAACATGCTTAATGGGAGAAAATATTTGGAAACCACATATCTGGTAAGGATTTGATATCCGTGTGATACAAAGAGATCATATAACTCAATGATTAAAAAGGCAAGTAATCCAATTAAAAAAATGAATAAAAAAGAAACTTGATTAGACATTTCTCCAAATAGGAAACATAAATAGCCAAAAAGCACATGAAAAAAAGGTCCAACATCACTAGCTATTAGGGAAAGACAGATCTACAATAAGATACCATTTTGCACCTTACAGCATGGCTGTTTTTAAAAAGTTAGAGGGAAACGGACTTGGTCCAGTGGTTAGGGCGTCCGTCTACCACATGGGAGGTCCGCAGTTCAAACCCCGGGCCTCCTTAACCCGTCTGGAAGAAAGTGCAGCCTGCCCAGAAATGGCGCCGCACACACGAAGAACTGACGCAACAAGATGATGCAACAAAAAGAGACACAGACTCCCATGCTGCTGACAACAACAGAAGCGGACAAAGAAACAAGACGCAGCAAATAGACACAGAGAACAGACAACTGGGGTGGGGTGGGGTGGGGTGGGGTGGGGTGGGGTGGGGTGGGGTGGGGTGGGGTGGGGTGTGGTGGAGGAGAGAGAAATAAATAAATAAATCTTTAAAAATAAATAAATAAATTAAAAGTTGGAAAACTACAAGTGTTGGAAAGGATATGGAGAAACAGGAACACTCCTTCACTGTTGGTAGGAATGTAGAATGGTATAGTCTCTGTGAAAGACAGTTGGGCAGTACTTCAAGAAGCTGAATATAGAACTGCTATATCATCTGGCAATTCGTTTATTAGGAATATATATTCAGAAGAACAGAAAGCGAAGACATGAACTTATATTAGCACACCAATGTTCATAGCAGCATTATCTACAATTGCTAAAATATGGAACCAGCCCAAGCGTTTATCAACAGATGAATGGATAAACAAAACATGGTATATGCACACAGTAGAATACTATTCACCTTAAGAAAAAATGAAATTGGGATGCATGTGACAACATGGATAAACCTAGAGGATATTATGCTGAGTGAAATAAGCTAAACACAGAAGGACAAATATCGTATGGTCTCATTAATATGAACTAAAAATGATTAGTAGACTCACAGAGGTAAATTCTAAAGAATAGGCTACTAGGAAATAGAAGGTAGGTTGAAAATGAGATTACACTTAATGGATGTAGCATTATTAACATGGTTAGTTGAAAAAGTGTGGAAATGAATAGAGTGTAACACATTATAATGAGTATAACACTGCTGATTTATAAATGTGATTGTGACTATAAGGGGTAATCTGTGGATGTAAAAGTCAATTGAAAAGAAAGTAGAGAATAATTTAGGGTATGTAAAACAGTGATTTGGTGGGAGATGAAGATTGTGGTTAATAGTATAAATATAAGAAAGCTCTTTTACAAAGTGCTAAGAATATGGAGATACATGGGAAAATTAAAACTAATGTAATTTGAGGACCATGGTTAATAATTTTGTAATACTTTGCAGCAATGGCAATAAGATATTTTTTTCAATGCTAAGGGACAATGATAGGTGGATATAAGGGGGAATGGGATTTTTCCTTCTGGAGTAATGAAAATGTTCTAAAATTTACTGAAGTAATGATAGCACAACTCTGGGATAAAAATGAGAGCCACTGAGTAAATGCTTTGAAGGGATTGTACAAAGCATGAGACTCTATAACACAGGAAATACAGTGGTGGATGATGGACTGTGTTTAACTGGACAAATATGAGAATGTTTTCTCCTGAAAGATAACAAATATAAAATATTAATATAGGGTGTTAATAATTGGTTGGGTTGGGGGAAAACTACATCAAATGAAAGATATGGACTATAGATAGTAGTAATATTTTGCAAATGCACTTTCACAGTTTGTAGCAAATGTTTCACAACAATGCAAGGTGTTGGTAGTGGACAGATGTATGGGAGCCATATACACTGATAGCATGTTGGTTTTGTAAATTCACAAATTTTACTATACATTTATTGTTTATGTATGTTCATGTATGAGCGATATACTTCAATAAAATTTTATTGAAAGTTATTCTGCTAGCTATTTCATCTTCTCAAGCAGGAAAAGTAGATTACATTAATGCACAAATAGCTGGAATTACTTCTTACCATTAAGAAAAAGTCAATCCCTTTGGTTTAGTGGAAATATTTCCTCATTTCCATACATCCACTAAATATATAAGATAAAAGCGTCCATTAATTGTGGGCTTCCTCTATGACTCAGGTACTTATATCTGTATTTCTAATCTTTAACACCAGTTTATGAGATGATCTCTGTGCCCATTTTAAACTGAGGAAACTGAAGTTCAAAAATCAGTTCCGTTAACTTAATGAAGGTCCTAGACTGAAAAAAGTCACTCTTTCGGAGTCTGAAGTCCAAATTTGTTTCCACTACCACAATGCTTTCTCCTGGTCTTCTGTGAATATGTCTGACTGTTTCTGTGGCTATTTCCCTTTTCACCTCCCAAAATCCAGTATTTCCCAACCATGTTAATCTGAATTTAAAAATCAATTTGAAATTCGGTTGACCCTAATTACCAGCAGTGAATTAACACATACCTTTTCTACATGATGATCTATTCAGGCTTACTTGCCAACCTATCTGTCTGTTTTGAGTAAGATGCACCCTTCCCTTGGCCATATTCTAATCATGAGTTGCACATCGCTACATAATCCAGATTATAAACACCCCTCAAGAGGGAGGGGGAGGGAGAGCAGTTTACCATGTGCGCAGTTAGAAAACAGCTCCTCCTGATTAGGTATTGATCATCTACCTTAATTGTTTATTAACTAAGGCTCTGGGTATGAGGATGCAGTGGGCATATGCAGAGAGAGAACAACAACAGTTCTCACAATTCAATGTGGTCAGGGGAATAATAGACTACAGCGATGCTATCTTTCCTATAGGCCCAAATGAGGGACATTTTTTAAAAGCACATTCAGCAGGCCTCAGGCCAGGTAGAGTCCCTGGGTATGTTTGTGTAAAACAGTGTGTGGAAAAAGAGGACTTTGGGGAAGTCTAAATGATCTAATGGCAACTATTGACTGCATTCTTTTCTCTGATAGTTACATGAACTAGTGCGATGCAGGCTGTGAGCACCTGGAAGGAAATGCCCAGGCTGGCACTTGCCATTGAAATATGGTTGGAGAGCCATTCCTAAATGTAAGTATCTCCCGGTTATTTTCTGTAGAGTTTTCAGCCTGTAACCAATCAACCTGGAGCCCAATTGAAGAAGGCATCTTTTACAATCACAAGCTGTGGGAAACTTGGTTGCTTCAGTGGTATCTAATTTGTTTTGGGTAAGAAAAAAGATAAAGGAAAAAAGGAAGGAAAAAAACAACAACACAGAACTTGCAGCAGTGGGGATTAACAGAAGCAGAGCTGACTGCATACAGCATGTTTGTGGTAATAAACAACCGTGTTATTAGCAAATATAAAGCCCGAGATAAACAATACCATGATGTTCCATTCACCCTAATAGGCAGGAGCAGATAATTGGGACAAATAAAGTGCTAAAACAGTCTCTAACCACCTTTCCAAGCATCTCTCCGAATGAGTGAATCTCCCCGCATGCTGCACAGCACAGCGGTAGTCTGGGATACCAGCTTTTGTGTTTCACTAAAAGAATATGCTCCCATTGCTAATAGAAAACAACAGAAGCTGAAGACGATTGCTGGGATTGTCAGATCTTTTTTTTTTTTTTAATTGGTAATGAGTAGACAATGACACAATTCCACACATTCATCAAAGCCAGCAGAGTTCTTTGGAATACACTACCAATAGAAATCCCAACCACTTCCAACCATAGGGCTTTTAAATCTAAACTCCAAGCTTAGTTATTTCATGTGGCAATTTCTTCTTCACCACACTCCCTTGACATAAGTCTTGGCTCAGTAATGGACATTTTTTGAAAAAGCCTTTCTTCTTTCCTACCAGAACATCACTTCTGGCATTTTCTGCTCTTCTGTTTGGTTGGTTGATTTACTCAGTAGATGGGAATTTGGCACCATTGAGAGGTGTCATTATTTCTATGGCAGTAAAAGCAGGTCATTGCAGTCCAATAATTCCTTCTGTCAGCTTCTCTGCTTATTCCTTTAGAGATTATATTAGTTTACAACTCCAGGTGCTAGTTATAGGAATTAAAAGCTCTGAAGTAGCATGAATGTTGAAAAGCTCTGAAAAGATTTAGGCTTATGGAGCAGGCAAAATAAATTGGAATTGGGATATGGATGAAGTTTCATTCATTCATTCTACAATTCAACAAATATTTATTAAGTACCTACAATGCAGCAGGCACTGTTTATTCTTGTTTTTCCATTTATATTTGAACTCAATACTGGTTTATTGCAGAAGTCATCATAGTTAAATTATCCTGTCTCAAAGGAAAACCATTTTTATTCTTCACTACTTGAATTAAATATTTCTCATCTCAAACTGGCCATTTCCACAAATGCAGCATGGAGACATGTATCAGAATGTGTATAAGAAGAGAGAAAGAGAAAGGAAGAAAGCTTACTCCAGTCTCACAGATGCCCAGTTTCTTGATTCTTGAAGAAGAAAATGAGTAAAAACAAACAAAACAAAACAAAGCAAAAAAAAAACAAACAACAGCAACAAGAACAGGAGCTGAAAGCTGTAAGATAGCAAATTGAGAATTGATTGGCTTAGAACAAGAAAAACGAAAATAGGAAAATAGAATACCCAAAAGGGTTTAGGAAATTTCCAGCCCACCAGTGGCTCTAGAGATGAGTCCAGATGTAAAGAAATTAGAAGTCTGATCATTCCAATGGGGAGTAATATTTTTCTCCCTAGACTAATTAAACAACATCAAGTGTTGCCTTTAAGAAACACACAATCATGAATTCATTCAATATATGATTATTATTACTAGTAGTTTACTGGAGTTAAAGGAAAGTTTGGTATTGGCTTATTACTGGCTGTGAACAAACTTCAGTTTCATCTTCATCACAACCACATTGAGGGTAGGTAAGAGTCAATGAGAAACAAAAAAAAAATATGAGAATTTGTTAGGTTTGTTAAATACGTTAACATATTATTAAATATTTTTATTATTAGAATTTTTATGTATCCTCTATCTAAACTTTTCCCCAAGTTGCAAATCACTTTGCAAAAGCCATTATACCACTGATAATAGTTCTCTTCTATGTTGTCAATATTCTACATAGATGTCATTTAACTTAATCTCTATTAATATAATTTTAAATGTGATTCTGTTTACATAATGAAATGACTAAATGCTTTTTATAAAGTATATAAGACCAGGATAATTGCATTTACATCTTTATTCAAGTTTTCAGACATATTAGAAAAAATCAACATAAAAGTGCAATATATAGCACCTGTCTTAAGGAGGCAAAAGAAATAAGTAATTGAATGAAATTCAGCTGGGCAGATCTAAAATTGCAATAACTGGGGCTTTAAAAATCGCTTGCATTGTAAGGGATGATATATGATGTATTTTTATTGATACATATATATATATTAACTGAAGGACATACATTGAGTGGAAATGGATAGGGGTGCTTTGCTAATGGTATTATCAAATTGTACCGTACCCAGGTGCATTGAAGTCGACTTCATGGCCCCCTTTGTACTTGCTGGTCTTTTTTACTTTCACTTGTGCCACTCCATTAGTCCTGACATGCCGCATTTCCTCCTGCATATATTTATCTAATCTCCGACCGTTCTATAAGGCATTGAGGGCTTTCCTAGCCACTTCAGGGCACATGTTGGGCTCTTTCTCTATGACCTCCTATAATCTTTACTGTCAATGTCAGTCATATGATGCTGAGAATATATGATTTTGTGTTATCTTTTTATAGGTAGTCGGCAACTAAAGTAAACATTTTCTCCTGTTTTTCTACCAGGCATTGCATTTGATACAATGGCACAATCACAGAAAGTTTTCAATACATGCCTAATGCTATTCATCATGCCATTATTAAGTGGGTTATCTGTACCACCCAATTGCACCAGGTCCTTGTTCAACACACTCTGGCCAGATCTGGATGAGACTTCTAGGCAATGGAAACAGGGCTTTTCTCATTTCATTCCCAGCTCAATTGTTTGAATCAGATACAAATTGATTGTGAATAGAAGTTATTCCAATCTGACAGCTGTCCTGTGTCTTGTTCGTGGAGACAGAAAATGAGAATATGTTGACTGTGTTCCTTTTTCTGATGAGTCACAGGATGAAAAGTGGGAAAACAGGAAGGACCTGAAATTATCATGACAATCAAAAGAATGTGTCCACTCTGAGCTTGGCACTGTGCTCAGCTTTGTCACAGAAACAAGGGGGTTGTCCACAACTCTCTGAAAACAAATGCAGAGACTAGCTCTGACAGGCTAGCAGAAAACCCAAATGGTATTTCTATGTCTTCTTTGCATTGATTGAAGGTATTGGTTTCCATAGTCATCACTGTAACTAGCAGTTTGCACTGACACCAAAACTTATCGTCCAATATGAATTCAGTATCAAAACAATCTACAGATCAGATCTTTCTAGCTAAGTTCATGGATTTTCTCAAGATGCAAATTTATCATTTTATTTTAGTTTCAGGAATGGAAAACATGACCTTTCTCTCCCTGTGCTACATCTTAGCATCATGGACTGGTAAATACATTCTATCTTTTCCCAGCTGCCTTATTATTATTACCATATTTCTGCAGCAGAAAATATGAAGGAGGAGAAAGAGCGAAAAATAAAATTAAAAAAATGGAAAAGAAAGAAAAATGCAGAATATCAGTCAGGCTTGATGAGGTTCCCCTAAGAATAGATTACCTAGTCTAATGTTGTGGAAAAATGATGTCTATATATCAGCAAATGGGGTCAGGAAATTAAATTTTATGTGTCCTGCCTGAAAAAAAAAAAAAAAGAGAGAGAGATTGAGTTTGGTTGAAATATAGAATCCTTCATGGCTTGGTGGAAATTTTGAACATTTCAATTCTGTTTACAAAAAAAAAAAAAGAAAAGAAAAATGCCCATGATAGCACGGGCAGGGAACAGGTGGGTTTTCTAACCCACAACCAGAAAAAGCCTAGCACAGGCCACATGACTGCCAGAAATAAGGTCTAGTCTAGTCCTCTAAAGTGAGAGCAAGGTAGCAATGTTTTGGACAGTTCTTGAATCCTGTGAATTTCAGATTACAGGAAAAACTGTGCTACCATTTATGATTATTTCTAGTGCCCCTTTCAGAGGCAACATCTCGTATTGGGTGGCTTAAGGAATATAGTCTAGCTTATACATTTAGTTAGAAATTCTTTTAAAATACACTTCCCCTGAATAGATTTTCTCTCCCTATTCCTAGCGATGCTGTCTGCTTTTCAAGTTGCATTCAGTTTCTGAATCTTTACTTATTCACTCTATATTTTCACCTTTCTTACTCCTTTCCATATAAGCCATGTCACCTCTCTTTTAGCCAAGGATAATTTATTTGCTTTTTACCCTTGAAATAATTTTATCACTTCTTTTCCAGTCAGAGTATCCAGTCCATCAAAAATCTCCACAACATCTTAAGATCCTCACTCTTCCTTCCTATCAACACTTTTGATTTTTCTACAAAAATACACTAATTACTAATCTCTTAGTAGTGGCAATTTTAAAAGTCACTTTCTTGTCCCTAAGTCTCCTTCAATTTTCCTTCTTTACTCTGCCCTATTTTTATGATCTATCTTGTTGAACAAGTAGTAAAGTTTACCACATTCATGTCCTTATCACTTATACTTTTCTCTACCACATCTTTTTAGTCTGTCTTCTCTTATGTAGCTTATAAGATAGGAGACATTTATCTTCTCAAGAAGAACAATAACTCCTTAAAAATTAACATCAGAGTCATTTTCCTATCCTTTCTTGACACTCAGCATTTTTTGTTACTGCCCTCTTCTTGAACTTCTTTCATCTCAAGTCTTTCATGACCCAGTACCTCCTTTCTACCTTTCCAACTGCTGTTTTCTGTTTCCTTCCCTTCTTTTTTTCCCCTCATGCATGTGTATTTTATATTTCAAGTGCTAAGTTAAGGTTAGTTCATTTTGTTTGGTCATTGTACCTACCTTTCTTATGCAATATCACTTCTAATCAATTCTACCTCTTGAAAGATGGTGAAGCAAAAGGAAAGCATGGATATTTAAGATAATCCAGTTGACACTTTTTAACTATGGAGCTTTCAACAAATCTAACCTCACCTTATAAGTTGCAGAAAAATTATGACTATATCAAAAGGATATTGAGAGGAATATTGAAATCACTTATCATTGAGCCTGACTATGGTAGTTGAGGCTTTCATGCAGCCCAGAAGAGACCATGTCCTTAGAGCTAATCCTTTCTTGTCAATGTAAAGCTATTGCAGGTGGGGCCTTACTTTTGATTACATTACTTCAGTATGGCATGACCCAGGGTGGGTCTTAATCCTCTTTCTGGAGTCCTATATAAATCAGATGGATATGCAGAGAGGAAACCACAGACACAGAAAGAAACCCTCTAAAGCTGAGAGAGGAGGTCATGGAAACCAGGAAACTGAAAGCTGTGAGACCCAGAGGAGAAAGGAGACTATACCATGTGCCTTCCCATTGAGAGGAGACCAGGATCACTGGAAACCTGTTTTTGGGGAGAGAGCCTTCCCTGATGCCTCGATTTGGTCATTTTTCTCAGCCTTAGCACTGTAAGCTTACAAGTTAATAAATCCCCATTGTAAAGCCAACACGGTTCTGGTATATTGCCTTGGCAGCCTTTAGCAAACTAAAACACTGACACATAGTAAATACCTAATAAATCATTTTATCCATTTGTCTTCATTTGCCAAAGGGCTGCTGATGCAAAGTACCAGAAGTAGGTTGGCTTTTATAATGGGACTTTTATTTAGAGTAAAAGCTTATAGTTTTGAGGCCATGAAATGTCCAAATTAAGGCATCAGCAGAGATGCTTTCTCAACACTGTCAGCTATTGGTGGTCCTGGGGTCCTGCCATGTGGAAAATAATATGGCAGCCAACCTCTGCTTAGGTCCCTGATTTCCCCTCTGGGCTTTCCACCTCCTGGATTCCTGCAGTGGGCAACCAGGCATAGGGTTTACTGCTTTCCCGGCCTGTTACCTATCAGCCTTGGCTGCTACACTTTCTTCTTGAGTTCAGCTGTGAGCTCTGAGATACATGGTTGTTTCCTCCTCCTTGAGCTGTTTGATGGGCCCAGCCCCTTAGGGGACTCTTTCTGTGCCCCTGTGCTCTGCTGATTCCCAATTTCAGGACCTCTCTCAGTGTCTCAGGACTTCTCCGTTTTTCTTCAGTTCTTTCTCTCACATGGTAATGTCATTATGACAACTTCCTTTCTCTCTGTGTCTCTGTCTCTGTCTCTGTTTCTCTCTCTGTCCCCATTTATATAAGACCCAGGATAAGGGCAGAGACTCAACCTGAGTCACATCTCACTGGCTTAGTCCAATGAAAGCAACCTAATCAAGTGATCAAAAGTGAATCTAATGCAATCAAGGGTACCATACCCAAAGGGATAGATTAGTTTAAGAAAATAGTGTTTGATTTGCAAAATGAAGTCAGCTTTCCACATAATATATATTTTTGGGTACCTCTTCTGTGTCAGAAACTTTTCTAGGAACTGGAGTAGTAGAAATAGCAAGACCTTTTAATTTCATATCTAAGAACTTAATACTCAAGGGATTATATAATATATTATATGCAATATGAATAATATGAATAATTACTACATTAGAGGCAAGTACCAGGTACCTTATTTGTCTACATGTATACATAAATATGTATACCATTAGTATGTATATAAAATGAATATAAAATTATTTATATCCTTAGAAATATATGCAGACATTTTCCTTCAAAATACTTGGTGCAACATAGATGTACAAATACCATATTTTTATATGTCTTTAAAAACATAACTTGAGAAGATAAAAGTATATATTGTGCTTGTATATCATCACAGAGAATAATTGATCTTCCCAGGACTGAGTTTGGAAAGACTTCACAGCAGCTCTGGTAATTGAACATGTCACATATAGAAAGATTTGAAGAAAAGAAAAAAGCAGAAGGTCCATGTGAAATATGGGCATTTATGACCTACCTTAAGTTTTAGAGCTCTTGGAATGTTGAATGAATTTCTTTTCAAACCACGTCTAGGTAGCACAGAGGATCATTTCTCTTTGAGGCAACTACTAGCCTGTGTTGATCTTTGGCCTTGACTTAAAATAAATGCCAGGGGTGTATATATATATATATATATATTTTAATTTATTGAAATATATCACTCATACAGAAACACACATAAACAATAAGTGTATTATAGTTATGAACTTACAAAACAAACATATACAAACAAAACAAAATAACCTCTTACCCTACCACGAATAACTTGCATTGTTTTTAAAACTTTTTAACTAATGACTAAAGAGCATTGTCAAAATATTACTACTAAACAAAGTACTTTTCCCCAACTAATCTGATTATTATTATATTTATATCATTTATATATGGACATACATAAACAATTAAGTGTATAGTAAAAGTTGTGAACTTACAAAGCAAACATGCATAACATCATATATGGGTCCCATACATCAACCCTCCACCAACACCTTGAATTGTCATGAGACATTTGTTGCAAACTGTGAAAGAACACTGTCAAAATCTTACTACTAATCATAGTTCTTATCTTACATTTGGTGTGTTTTTCCCCCAACCGACCCTATGATTACTTTTTAAATATATTTTTTTTAATGACAGAAGTTGTAAACGTATAAAACAATCATGCACATGTGCAGAATACCCAAACAACACCACAATGTTATGGGTCTTTTGCTACAGATAAAAAAAAAGTAATGTCTTCTGTTTATTACCATGTCCATAGTGTACATTTGGCTCACATTTTCCATACTGCCTCAGTATCAACACAGTACATCTTTTGCATAGATGCAAGAATATTATGTTATTACTACTTAACCACAGGCCATAGGTCACTCCAGCTGTATTTTTTCCCATGTTTCTCCACATTCCCACCACCCTGCAGTAGTGATATACATTTGTTCTTGCTAACAAAGGACACTTGCATCTGTACCATCAACCACAATTCTCACCCACCTCTTGGTTTACTGTTCTATTATCTAGCTCCTAGATTATTCTCAAGCATTCTGTCAATTGGCATTTACATATACCATTTTCAGTCACTTCCCCATTTATAAACTAGCTGTTACTCACTGTGTGTTACCATCCACTCTATACATTTCCACACTTTTACAGTAAAGCTAATTAAAACTTCTACATACATTGAACATCAGTAGTCCACTCAGTCCTTCTCATCTCCTTTAAGAATCCACCATCTACCACCAGGTCTTGAAGATATTTTGTTACAATTTCTCCTAGAAGTTTTATGGTTCTTGCTTTTCTTTTTAGTTTTTTGATCCATTTTGAGTTAATTGTAGGATAAGATGTGAGATAGGGGTCGTCTTTCTTTCTTTCAGCTATGGATGTCCAATTCTTTCAGCATCTTTTGCTGAATGAATTGTTCTGCACGAGCTGTGTGACTTTGACCAGCAAGTCAAAAATCACTTGACCATACATGTGAGGGTCTGTTTCTGAACCAGAAATTTGGTTCCATTGGTCTATTGAGTCTGTCTTTAGGCTAGTACCATGTTGAATTTACCACTATAGGTAGGTATTATGATTTAAAGTCTGGTCATGAGGGTTCACTTTTCCTTTTTATGTTACTGGCTATTCAGGAATCCTTACCCTTCCAAATAAATTTAAATTATTGTGTTTTCAATTTTTTTCTTTAATGCTGGTGGAATTTTATTGGGATTGCATTAAATCTGTATATCAATTTGAGTAGAATTGACATCTTAACGATATTGAGTCTTCCAATCCACGAGCATGGAATGTTCTTCCAGTTATTTAGGGCTTTTAAAATTTGTTTTAACATTGAGTTGCAGTTTTCTGAACACAAGTGCTTTACATCATTGGTTAAGTTTATTCCTGAATATTTGAGTTTTATCTGTCATTTTATTTTCACCACTCTTTTGACACTTTTAGTTAGTTTTATTGATATAATCTTCATTTCTACTCTCTCTTCCAGGCCCTTCTCTACTGTCTTTTCTTTTCAAACTCTAGCACACCCTTTAGTATTGCCTGAAATTCTGGTCTCTTGTTTAGAAATTCTCTCAGTTTCTGTTTATCTGTGAATATTCTAATCTCACCCTATTTTTGAAAGAAATTCTTGCTGGATATAAGATTCTTGGCTGAATGGTTTTCTCTTGTAATATCTTAAATATATCATACCGCTGTCTTCTTGCCTCCATAGTTTCTGGTGAGAAATCAGTACTTAATCTTATTGCATATCCCTTATATGTTATGCATTGCTTTTCTCTTGATGCTTTCAGAATTCTCTCTTTGTCTTTGGCCTTTGATATTCTGACTAGTATGAGTCTTGGAGTTGGTCTATTTGGATTTTCTTCAGATGGGAATACATTGTGCTTCTTGGACAGAGATATCTATGTCCTTCAATAGGGTTGGGAAATTTCCTACCATTATTTCTTTAAATATTCCTTCTGCCCCTTTTCCCTTCTCTTCTCCTTCTGGGACACCCATGACACATGTGTTTGCATGCCTCTTGCTGTCATTTAGTTACCTGAGACCTTGTTCAATTTTTTCCATTCTTTTCTTCATCTCTTTTTTTGTATGTTCACTTTCAGAGGTCATTTCTTCAAGCTCACCAATCCTTTCTTCTGCCTCCTCAAATCTGCTATTGTATGATTCCAATGTTTTTTTAATTTCATTGATTGCACCTTTCATTCTCATAAGATCTGCTATTTTTCTATGTATGCTTTCAAATTCTCCTTTGTGCTCATCCAATGTCTTCTTCATATCCTTAATCTCTTTAGGCATCTCACTGAATTTATCAAGATTTATTTGAACATCTATAATTAGTTGTCTCAACTCCTTTATGTTATCTGTAGGTTTATCTTATTCCTTTAACTGGTCCATAACTTCCTGTTTCTTGGTGTGGATTGTAATTTTTTTTGGTGTCTTCGCATCTGGCTTACTAGAGTATTTATTCTGGATGCAGTTTTTCTCTTTAGTTTTGGGCTTCCTATCATTTGTCCCTTGCTGGTTATGCAGTAGGAGCCAAGCATGTAGTTGGTGCTGTAAGCTGTGGAGGCTCAAGTTGCCCTCATTGCACCAGGGAACAAATAAACTTCTTCCAACTTTCTCCTTCACCAGGGATAGGAACAGAGTCACAGCTATGTGGAATAATTCACGTGCAGGCCTAGACTGTAGTTGCCCAGAGAGACTGATGAAGCTTCACATCCCTTTCTCCCCTGCCTGGGGCAGGGATGGAGCTGCAGGTGTGGGCAGCAATCTATCTATGCAGTGCAGGTCCAAGATGACCGCAGTTGCCCTGGTAGACTTCTGATTTTCAGTCTATGCCAGCCAAAGTCACCTGCAGTTACCTATATAGGCTGGTACTGGGCTCCTCAGGCTCACCCTGCCAGAGGTGGGGCTGAAGCCTAGGCTAGGTCTGCAGGCTGATCTGCATGAAAGAAACTGGTTCCTGCTGTCACTGAGAGTTTCAGTCAGGCTGACTTTCCCTCAGGCTGGGGGCAGTCAGAATGGTGGCTACCGGCCTCTTTCTGACTTGGGCTGGTTCTCACCCCAGCTATTCCCAGAGTTATCTCTTAGCCAGCCAAATCTCCCATTCAGTAGCCGAAATCGGCAGCCAACCGTATCCTCCTCCCCTGTTTCTGGGAAATGGAGCTCCCAATTCCCATCACAGAACAGTTCCTGGGGCAGCTTGTATCGCCAGAGTAGGATGATCACTGACTTCAGCAGCTGGGCTGACAATTTCCTAGAGAGGTTGGTGCAAGTTCCCTCAGCTTCCTCCCTGCTGGAGGTGGCACTGGGGCCTAGGCAGAGCTGCAATATGATCTGGATGGGAAGAAGCCAGTCCCCACAGCACTGGGATTTTCAGTCTGCCCTGCTTCCCCTCATACCAGGCACAGAGTTAAGATGGCAGCTTCCAGCCTCTTTCTGACCTGGACAGGCTCAAACCTGAGCTGTTCTCAGGACCATACTCTAGCACACTGAATTTCTTCATTGTAATGAAATTGGTGTCCAACCGTCTCTTCCTTCCCTGTTTGGGGAAGAGGAGCTTTCAGTTCTAGCCACGGAACAGCTCCCAAGGTGGCTTGTGCCTCCGGTGGAGGATGGGCACCAGTCTCCGTGGTCTGGAGCACTCTACTTATGAGTCTTCTCTGCAGATGGGCAGTCTCCTCCTTCCACTCCTTCAAGGATGTTGCAGGTGCACTTCTGGCCTCCTAAAATCCCCAGACAGATGCTTCAGCTAGCTCCAGAGCGTCTGGGTGTTTACTAACTGCTCTTAGCAGGAGCTGACTCTAGGAGCTCCTTACTATGCTGCCATCTTGCTGGCTCTCCATATATATTTTTTATAATATAATTTTGACTACTATTTAGCCCAGATTGTTTTATTGGGAGTTATGAACAATTAGAGAAAGTGATATTTAACACTGGATCAAATAAATCTTTGTTTTACCCATTTACCCAAAATATAGTAAATGTTTTAATTTACCATATGCACAATAATACATATGTATATGCATATTTATAGGTGTATTTCTGAATTGGTATATTTCCTCTGATGGTATGGAAATTCGAGATGGATATAGATTCAGGTGCTGTGTGAAAGATGTTTAAAATGGCATTAAAATAAAGATGGGATTGTTCTTATTTCAAGAGTATTATGCAGAAATGAAATGTTGAATCTGACTATAAAGATGAAACAAACTTCCTATACATTGGTATTCAACTCAGTCTAAATAAGTCAAGGTACCAAATGTGCATTTTCAGGGACAAATGTGCTTCCCTTTTGTTTCATTCTTACTTTATTTTCTCCTGAAAGCTGAAAATTCAAGCAATCAAACTATCAAGAAGGAAAATCTCTCACTGGTGTTTCTAAGACTCCAATATATAGTTGAACTTTATCCACAGCCGACAAATAAGTTGCTTCTGAATGTGAAATATCTTACAGTGCTAATAACTGTTCACATTTTTTACTGTCTTTTCTTTTTGGAGGAGGAAAAGGCTATATATAATGATTCTCTAAGTTAGAGATCTTCTCCTTCAGTATGTAATTAGTTCAAAGTGTATTTACTGATCGCCTACTACATATGAAGAATTGGGATAGATTCTGTAAATTCTAAAAGAGGAGAATGACCACCTTGACATAAACTCCTTAGATCCACTGTTTTCCTAAACCAAGGAAAAGAACCAGTATTGCCACAACCTGTGAAACAAAATTAAAGTCAAAAGTGTAAGTCAATTGTGTTTCTTCTGTTTTCCTAGGACATATTTCTTGGTTATAAGTTGTATTTAAAAGATGAGAATGAAAAGAGGAATTTAGGGTAAATATAAGTCTCAACCCGCTTGGACTAATTTTGAGTTGGAATGAGTATCTAGGGAAGAGAAAAAATAACCAAATCTTAGTTAACTATGGAATTTTAGTTCCTTTGGAAATGCAAGGACTTGTGATATAACAGGAAAAGAGAGGTTCTGATTCAGCTTTTTTTCCCCATCTGCCAATAGTTTTGGCAGCTCTATTGGTGCTGGTTCTTGTTGCCTCCATAATCACCTGAACCATGCTTTCTGCCAACAGAAACACTATTGTTGTCTATTCTCTCATGTAGTCAGCCTTCCTATTCTGCTCATTCTTAGTTTGGATCTATGTTTATAAAAAATTTTAAAGAAGAATGAGAACAAAACAGTGTTAAACCAGTCATCAGTAGAAATTAGTGAAATGCTTGCTAAACAGTGTTTTGAAAACCTTGTTCCAAAAATTTGAAATGTTAAGTTACTTCTTTGGAAGCATGAAAGTACTTCAGGGTAGATTGGCCTCTGGATAGAAGTTGGTATCTTTTTAATAGAACTGAAAAATGGTTTTAGAAGAAGAATCCAACTCTGAAGCTTTTTTTACTTTGCTAAAAGCCCTAAGCCAGGGCAGTGTTTATATATCTTTATCTTGTGGATTTGTTTTATGTAACTTCACAGTCCATCAGAAATGAGAGTCAAATTCAAGAAATGTTTATGTAATGCCTAAATGGGAGCTACAACAATATGCATAGGACAACTGTTTATACATTGGGCACAGCTGCCTAACACTGAGACCTGTGAGATCAGTGGTTCTCAAAATGGAGGGACCCAGGATCCTTTCTAGGCAGTCTGTAGAATTGAAATTATTTTTGTAATGATTTTAAGATGATATTTATCCCTTTCAATATGTTGACATTTGCACCCATGGTACAAAAACAATGATGAGTAATATGCCTTAGTCTGAATCAGGGCAGTAGCACCAAACTGGACTAGTAGTGGTTATATTATTCACAGACACACACTTGCAGGAGGGATATGCCATTGAACTTAAGAGTATACTTAAAGAAATAAAGTAAAAGTAATTAAATTTATTAAGTCCAAATTTTTTTTTTAAAAGATTTATTTATTTATTTATTTCTCTCCCCTTTCCTCCCCCCCCCCCCCCCCCCCCGGTTTTCTGTTCTCTGTGTCTATTTGCTGCGTCGTCTTCTTTATCTGCTTCTGTTATTGTCAGTGGCATGGGAATCTGTTTCTTTTTGTTGCATCATCTTGTTGTGTCAGGTCTCCGTGTGTGCGGCACCATTGCTGGGCAGGCTGCACTTTCTTTCGCACTGGGCGGTTCTCCTTACGGGGCGCCATCCTTGCGTGTGGAGCTCCCCTACGCGGGGGACACCCCTGTGTTGCATGGCACTCCTTGCGCACATCAGCACTGCGCACGGGTCAAGGAGGCCCAGGGTTTGAACTGCAGACCTTCCATGTGGATGCCCTAACCACTGGGCCAAGTCCACTGCCAGTCCAAATTCTTAAGCCTACATACTTTTTGCTATTGTGTGCATGGAAGAACTTCTGCTATCTATCAAATACAATGTTTTCTCAAGGGGAACCACCAGTACTATTATTTTAGTTGCAAACTGAACTAGCCACTTTTTTAAATGGATCATTTTTACTTGAAAGAATAACAGGCAGACAAACTATGGCTATTTGGATTTGTAGACCCAACACATATTTTCTCAAAATGAACCGTGTAAACCTGTCATTTCAAGGAAAACAACTGGCATTTTTAACATTGATCAAATTTGAGCTTTTAAGCAAAAATAAAAAATTTTGGAAAACTTGTATTAACTATCATGTGTTCTAAGTATTTAAATTCTTCAAATACTTGAAGACTTTTTCTGATAAAATAATTGGTAACATAGCATGTAAAATTAATAAATTAATATATCAACATTTGGAAGTCCTGAAAACTCAGTAAACCACTATTTTCCAAATGACTAATGTACCATTTTGCAAAATTAGGCATGAGCAAAAGAACCATTCAAAAAACTAGGAGGATCAATGAGTTTAGTGAAAAAGTTTGAAAAGTTCCTTGATATGGTTTCATGTTCTATATCTCAACCAGACTTTTGGAAACTACACTCGTGATTTTTGAAATGGTATCAAAAAAATTAAAATCTATATATATATATCCACAACTTTTTTAAAAAAGCAATTAAAACTCTCCTTTCTTTTCAAATGTATATGTGTGATACCACCTTTTCTCCATGTACCTCAACTAAGAGATCTCAACTAAGATAAGAGAACATCCTACAGCTGCATGGCAGAGGCAGATAGAAGAATCCAGGCATCTTCTATAAATCAGAGAGTAAAGAGATTTGTAAACATATAAAATAATGCTACTCTTCTTTTTTATTTCTTATTTTGGATAGCACAGTTACTTTTAATAAAAAAACAAGCCATTTATGTTAACATGTAATGGTTTTGTTGTTGTTAAATAAATAAATATTTTAACTATTTATCGCTTTTAATTATTATCACAGTAAATATCAATAAATGTGACCACAGAAATGAAAGGTCTTTAGGGTCTTCAATATATATTTTTAAGAATGGAAAAGGGGTTCACAGACTGAAATAGTTAAAAACTGCTGTTCTAGGTCAGTTAAGCATTGGGGTAGAATGGAAAGAACCAGATTCTCAATCAGACAAACTAGAGGGAAAATCAAAACTCCATCATTTATCAGCTGTGTATCCTTGGCAGCTTAATTTCTCAGAACATCGTCTTCCTTAGTAGTAAAAGGGACTTAAAATATTTCCATTATACATTTTTTAAAAGGATTACAGATCATCTAAATAATTTGCCTAGCACAGAAAATGTGCTATCTATTTTTTAAATCTTAGACTCTATATAGATTTAGAGATATAGACATAAAATATACAAAATAATAGGACTGTATACTATTTTTTTTAACTTTTTTTCTCTTCATTGTAACCTTATAGATATGGCTGGGAATATGGAAACAGCTTATGACAATGAGACACTGACAAAATATAAGTATGTAAGTGAAGAAGTTCATTGGATGCAAGTGTATTAATTATATACATGAACTTAGTAGTACAAATTACAAATAATTTACTATGATTGGTACTAATCTAGCAGCTGTATATTTTTAGGTTATACTGCCATAGAAATATATGTGGCGGAAGTATAAAATCAATTGAAATGCCATATATCCCAAATTATGTTAGACTGGGAATGATAGTGCATTGAAACTCTGCTGCCTGAAAAACAGTTTCTTCCTCATGACTAAGTGTTAAAAAAAGACTCCAAGGGCAAAAATACAATTAATTGTGACTAAAAACAATGAAACGAACTAAAGCCACCATTTTCATTTGTAAATCTGCTCCTAACCATGTGCTCCCTCTTTTTGTTCCTCAGACATGGTCCTCAGAGTCTCCCTGTCTCAGACCACCACACTTCTCATTCAGTCACTTCACAAAAGCTAAGCCTACTCCTCCATGAAATCTGCTTCACCCGACATTTCCTCTTCTCTATTCTTCCCAAAGCACAATTCTTGTCCTGATGATACTCTGTGCAATAATGTCATCCCACCCATTCCTGAAGTCCCTACACTCTTCACTTATTTATTTCTTGAACTCAACTCCTATCATGCTCCTTTCAGCATATTCTCCACCCAAATGGAATTACTCAAGAGTCCTTAAAATGCTGTGTCCTTTCCTTCTTTTGCAACTTTGCTACAGTATTCCTTTTATTGAAATTTCATCTTCCCACCCACCCCCAACATTACAAGATGATGCTAGAGCACTGTAAATTGTATTAATCTCACTGCTTTCAAGTTTCTTTTTACATTTCAACAGAATGATTTTTATACACATTTGTCTTCCTACCATTTGATTATTACATGAAAAAAGTGTATTCATCCCCTACTCTAGGGTGCCCTAGCTTAAACTTCTACCATTACTTATCTTGACCAATACCAGTGGTCTCTTAATTAATTGGTCTCCATGCATCCATTCCTGGAACATTTAATCCACTCCCTGCCCAGCAGACAGAGGGGTCTTAAATCGTAAACATAATCAAGTCACTAATCTGCTCAAAACACTCAAGTTTCCCATTTCACTCATTTAAAAAAACTTCCAAATTCCTTACCATGGCCTGACCAGCCATGTATGGTCTGACCCCTACTTATTTCTCCAACCTCATCATTAACTGTACTTCTTTTCTCTCTCCACATTACCTCCATGCTGAACTTTTGGTTCCTTGAACACCCAAAGCTCCTTCTTGTTTAGGGAAGACAGAAACATGTGTTACCTTTCTGGCTAAAACATTCTTTCCCTCACTTTTCCCTTAGCTGCTTTTACTCATCCTTAATGTCTCAGAATGTTAGATCTTCAGAAAAGCCTGCCTTGAAATTTTAGCCCCTGGCTTATTTTTTTTTTTCCAGTGTACTTATTGAATTTATCATTTTTAAAATTGTTTCAATATACTTGTATTTCCTTATCTCACATTGGAATGTGAGCTCCACAAGGATGGGATACATGTAAATCTTGTTCTTCATTGTAATACCTAGCATAGTATGTGACACAAGGTTCTATAAATATTTGTTTACCAAGTAGATAGCTAAATGGTATCAGTTGGCAGAATTTCATCTTTCGTCAATAAACTCAAGGTTTCTTTAGGAGTATGTGTGAAACCTGACAAACTATATTGGTAAGTTCTCTATTCCCTGAATTCATGAAATTAAAAATTATTCCTCCTAAAGAAATGCTGGTTCTCTTTAGAATAGATCATTTGATTCTCCAACCATTTGGGTACAATTAATAAAATTTAATATAATGTAAAGTTTGAAAAGATCTCCAGTGATGATATGTTAAAGATACATATGTAAGAGGAGATTTTTCCAGAAATTAAGCTGATGTTTAATTTTCCAATGGTGTTCTATAAGAGCATATAACAGATTTTATCTGGATTCCAAGGAATGTCTCTCAATATCCATATTTATTTTTATTATTTTACAAGCACACATTTCAATTCTCAGAATCTGATTTTTCCTTTCTCATATGTTAAAAGTGTTAATAGTGTAATTTTCAACAACAGAGCAGTTGAAACCCTGTTTGACTTCAATTTTCTTTGACCTTTAAACACTTTCTTCCTTTCTGCCCTCTCTTGCTTTTTCCCCTCTTATTTCCTCTCATACTTCTGTGTGTGTGTGTGTGTGTGTGTTTGTGCATGAATTGTTCATCCCTTCCACATTTTCTGAGTTCAGCTCAGCTAAAATTGCATGTTGGACACTTTGGTGGATGCTAGATTGAAGTGTTAGTTAAGAATTTGCCAAGCATTATTCTAATACACATGGTCACAGAGCAATCCAGTTATACTCCCCAAAGAACCTCCTTTAGATATTTTCATATATCTCACACTCTAATTCTTTTTGCTGTCTTGATCTCTGAATCCTACCTTCCTAGATTCCTTTTACAGGGCCTCTCTATCCTTACTTTTTTTATTTTTACCACTTGGGTTCTCATGGATCATGTGTTTAAGACATTTCACTGGGGAAGTCTGATCCTGGGCCCTTCAATGAAGCATTTGCTCCAAAAGCAAATCAGATACCACTTAGGAACTATATTAGGGTCACTTAGTTTCACCTGTCTCTAGCACCCTGCATCAGTTGATTCACCCTAGTCATTACTGCGGCAACCAGCTCTGTTTGAGCTCAGATTGCATTAACTCAGACTCATAACCCATGGTCATGACCATGACCGAGCCTCTGTCACCATCTCTGGTCTTTGTCATTACTGCTAAAGCTTAAGATGTTCAAGTCCCTTCTGGCACAAGCATTCAGGCACAATCTTGAAGCCCCTTTGGTATGCTCTGCACTTTGGGCAGCGTAACCTTTGACCAATAAGAGACAGGAGCCTGTGAGTCAACCTTAGGACTGACTGACCTGAGAAAATGTAAAGTTTTCTTGAGTCTTGCAAGACCATCACTCAAGATGGAGCAATAAGCTTTGTGTGATAAAGTGCAGTGGCCATCTCTGTCAGCCACCCACATATTGGTACTTTCTTGTTTCTTTCATTTCCTTTTTCCTTCTTTCCTATTTCTTTGGAGTTTGCTTTACTAGTAAAGAAAGAGAGAATGAGTTTTGCTCCAGGCTTTATTTTCTGGGAAACCCAGTTAAGACAGATAATCCTTTTTTGATACTTCCATGATCTCATATCATTCACAAACAACATCTCCAAAAGTGCTGCCTGTGGTTTACCAAAGTGTCAAAAAGAGACCGAAGGCTCAGTTCCAAAGTGATGGTTCATAATAAAGAGTCAACCCCTGGGCATTGTTTCTGCTCACAGAGTTGGTCTTTAGGGTAGGCATGAACATTATGCTAAATTCTTAATGAAGACACCCAATGGTAGGCTGTATACACCTCACAGAATTCTTGATACATAAAGAGTGTTCAATGGATATTTTGATATCCATTTGATGTGTTATCTCTTCTATGAAAGCTTCTTTTACTACCCCTACCTATAACTATATCTCCATTCTAAATGAGATACCTAGTTAGTTAGTCTAGAGTATGCAGTGCTGAATGAGTTAGGCATAGTTCATATTCTTGCTGAAATTTTACTATAGTGACAAGGAAGATTCTGTACTCCAGACTATAAAACTATTTTAAAATTTCCACAGTTTATGATCCTTACCTCAGAGCATTATAATGTGTACTTTCTTGCTTTCTTCTTCAGTTGTGTCTTATGCAGGCATTACTAACAGATCTCACATTGGATTATATTGAAAAATAAACAACCAAACCAAATAGTTTAACCATATCCAGGGATGTTAGTACAACCCTCAGGGAGAAATTTAATTTCATCTTATCCATCACACATCTGGGAAAGGGAAATGAGGTTGATTTTATAATTTATTTGCACCAGAGGACTGATTCAATAATAAAGGGCATAGTGAAATGATTTGAAACCAAAGACACTGAGACATAAGTAGTCCAGAAATTTTGCACGCCTTCCCTGGTGAATGGACACTCCCAAACCTTACAAGACAACTCTATATATCTTGCCATTACCTGAAAATTTTGCCTCCCAGGAAGCTTCTCATTCTTTTTCCATTAAATCAGATCTTCTAAACACAAGTAACATTTCATTCACAGATTGGATAAGATGTTAAATTAGAGAGATGGCATCTGAGTCACTCAAGGTTGTTAGTCTTGTCACAGTCAATATAAGTCTCAACTCTCTGGCTGCTCTACTGACAAATCATGGGAGGCCTTCTTTCTATACTTACCTCCTGATGAAGATTTGTACAATAAGACCTGACCACAGTAAAGACACAGATAGCTAATAGCAGTTATTCAAAATTAAAATATTGGTGGCAGAGCAAGAAAACAGCAAAGCACAAATATTCCAAGCATTTTTAAATACTTAATTCATAGCTGTCCCCTAGAATTCATAACTTTCCCCTTGAATGCTAGGCCTTTCTTTGTCATAGTACATGCTGGTTTTTGTTATAATTAAAATTTTTAATGCTCATAAATTAAGCTTTTAAAATTATTTTACCTTTTATTATTTAGTGAAATAAATTAATTTTTGATATTTACAGACACTTTGAAAAATTCTTAAAATACAAAATGTTCACCCTAGTTCCTCTCCCACAGAAAGTGATCCTAAAGTATTTTAACATAAAAAAAATCCTTTATTTTGAATGTTTCATTCCAAAGTCACATATAAATACATTTAGTAATCCAGGAAGAGAAAAAATGGGGACATATAAAGCTATATGTTATCACTCTAATTAAATAACTTTCAAATAATAACACAAAGGAAGAAGAAATATTTCTCATCTATGAGGTGCAGTGTGTATGTGTGTGAATGCATTGCATTTAATCTTGGAAATGCAAATTCAAATGGTAGGAAAGGGATTCAGACTAATTCAAGGATTGTAAATTTGAGATCAAAAGCGG
Source organism: Dasypus novemcinctus (assembly GCF_030445035.2). Lineage (NCBI taxonomy): Eukaryota > Metazoa > Chordata > Mammalia > Cingulata > Dasypodidae > Dasypus > Dasypus novemcinctus. The sequence continues at coordinate 55,230,714 of NC_080688.1, forward strand.
GGATAAGAATGAATGTATTTTTGGTTAATAGCTATGATGGAGTATCAATAAATGCATTTTAAATTAAATTTATTAAAAACTAATTAGTTTCAGGGGTTAGCATTAAAGGAGAAAAGTGCCACCTAATCTAGAAGTAACCAGCAATGTAAACAGAAGAAAATAGAGAGTCTCTGGTGTACCTAGAATTAGAGCCTACATGGATGGATAGCTCAGCGTGAATTTGACTCAACACAAAATTGAGTCCTGACTTAGACGAACATAAATCCCATGCTTTTCATACCCAACAAACTGCAAGGTATGGAAGGGGTCACTGCCATTTAAAAGATGAAAAGAAAACTGGCTGAGTCCATTGGGATTGCTGCAAAGAGTGACATTTAGAATCTACCTTTCTGTCTTCTACCTGCTAGGCACAGCTCAGGGTGGGCTCCCAGGAGAGAATGCAGCAGTGTGTATGAGCCTATGTGCCACTGTAGTCTTCAGACAATTGAAAACATATAAGATTGTTTTTCAGAATAATCTACTGCTATTCAAAAGCAAGAGCCACTCAGTTAATAGGATATTGTATCAAATATAAGGAGGTAAAAAGAGGAATTCAGAGACATGGCAAAATCACAAATATAAGCCAATAATTAAGATGGAGGACAAAGAGATTAAGATGAAAGGTTCAGCAAGTCCTTAATTCTACACTAAGCTGGAGAGAGGGAAAGTTGGATTGACTCCCAATTTAGGAACAACCTTGACAAAAGAATTAAGAAGAAAGGACACAGGAACTATAAACCCTGGATTTGGGATACAGATTGAAGGTGTTCTAAATGGCATATTCTGTAGAGTATATATTCAACCAATATTTTTTGAGCATATACTATATACTAGGCAGTCTTCCAGACACTTAGAAAACATCAGGTAACAATAGATGAAGAGCTCTGTCCTTTGATGTTTACATTCTTCCAGAAGAAGGAAAATAAGCAATGAATGTAAAATGGAAGTATATTAGTAGTCTACTATTAAGGTGATGAATACTAACATTTCCAAGAAAATCTTTAGTCATAGTTCATTGTTAGTGGTTTTGGTTTCAGAGACACCAAATGGGACCTGACCTCCAAACTCCTCTCTCTAACAGCGGTCACAGGGCTATTACAGCTGGGTCTAGAGTAGGCTGGGAGATTCTCTGGCTGTCTTGCAGAATCACTTTACTGATTTATAATTCTCACTTTTACCTGTCTCCTTCACTCCCTTTTTCTGGACCTTTAAAATTTCTCCAAACCCCAGAAATTCACTGGCTTTACAACCTGTACTTGAAGGAGTTTGGTGGTGGTTAATTTAAGGTGATGAGGAGAAAGAGCTGTTTGCTATTTCTGCCAGGCTGTGAAGGCAAGCAAAGCCTTGTGTCTGACAGAAGTTTAGGAAGAACAAGCACATATGACTCAAGCTGGCAGGACCTCAGTGACCTGCCTTCCTATACAATGTCTACTTGTGACTGGAATAATTAAAGCCCAGGAGAAAGTCAGTACGATGCATAATAGGACTTGGTAATGACCCTCTTTGTCTCAACAAATTCATATAGCATTGCTGAATTTTAAAAAGTTCTGTACAAATCAATTTGTTAGCTGATCAAAAGTGAATAGTAATTAGTTCACAATAAAATTCCCATGCTGGTTGATGTAACAGGGTAGGGAAGAGATAAAAGGACTCTAAGGACAAACTCACCTGGGTAAAGCTCCTATTGGGCCACCACTTGGAAAGATGGTGATCTTACCAGAAGATGAGAATGCTGGATTTCAAGACTAATATACATTCTTGGGGCAAAGGATTTTCCTCTTACCTCTCTTATTTCCTGTCCCATAGAAGGACCACAATAGGTCACTAATGTATACATTAGAGTGAATTCATTTGTCCTCTACATTTTCTCCATAATTGGAAAGTCCAAGAGAATTCTGCTTTCAAGTAGAAACATCTTCTAGGATGGTGCAGGGAAACACAGCTAATAATAATGGTAATAAAAGCTACCAATTATTTAGTTTTTCCCATTAGCAGGGAACTGTAATAATTTCTAAACAGACATTATCTTGTTAAATCCTCAAAATGATGTTTTAAGGTAGATATTATCCCAATTTTACAGACCAAAAAAAATGAGGTTCAAAAAGGTCAAGTGACTTGCTCAAGCTTCTACAATAATTAGCGCAAGAGCCAGAATCTGAGCCCAGAGTAGAAAAACTCAAAGGTGGCTTCTAAATATTGTATTGAATCTCTGTAATAGAGAAATGTGTGGATTCAAAGTGAGCATATCTAGATCTAAATAAGGTTTAAGAAAGCTTTCTGAATAATAGTGGAACCTAGTGGGATTATGCCAGCTGAACTTTCACAAAGATGTAGCAAGGATTTGTAAAGGGTGATTAGCTATATTTCATTAAACCATTATCTTAATTATAAGTCCATATTATACATTTTGACTGTAACACAGCAGGGTAGTCCCAATGACCCACTGGGAATATGGGAAATTGGCAGTGGTGTCTAGAAAGAGATTGCTGTGTCTGGCAGACAGTTGTGTCCAGGAATGTGGTAGTGACCAGTAGAAGTAATGTTGATTGGCAACATCCTCAGAGCTCAGAAAAGAAAGCCAGGATCTGGTGGACATATTGGAGAATTGTAGACATTGCAATGCTCCTCAGCCAGAGAATCTAGCTGCCACGCAGTACTGGGGAGTGATGGCAGTATGGTCAATAGTAGTGACGTGGTCTTGAGGACACAGAATAACCGAGTGGTAGCTGACAGCTCTTTTCTGTGAGCACATACAAGTTCTCTGGTGGGCTTCCAGAAGTACCCTGAGTGGTATTTTTCAGGAATTTTAGGTCACGATTTTTAGACAATGGGAAAACTGATACCATTAATGTGATCACATTTGTAAACACCAGCTTGTGTGACTGAGGAAAACAAAAATTCTGTATCATTACACACTTAATGGCATCAGAGTCTGTTAATCTTGTGCAAAAGGTAGCACCTAGGAAATTTTAGCAACTGCTAAATGTTGCCTCTTTCACTCTCCTTTTACTGTGCTTGCATATCTGACTACCCAACTCTTCTCCTTAGATATGTTATCATTTTCAATCGCTCTGTGATCAGCTCTTGCTGACTTTAGTGATTTTAATATTTTTTCTCTCATTTGTGATTGATTTACTATGTATGTCAAAGGGACACAATTATTTTCAGTTTTGCAGAGAGGAAAAATAACTCTTCTATATATCTCCACTTCAATTTCTCCTACAGAAAGAGAGAAACTTTTCTAATAGCATCTCAAGAGTGTTGGATTGTCTTCGTGCTCAGTTCCCCAAGTCTGTTAATGTGATTCTGTCCTTTAAATGGAATTCTGCAACATAAAAGGACCTCATTCATTTATTTGGGGCCAGTCCCACTGAGGATGGATATCTTCCTGCCTTCCCCCTATGGACTTCCAAAATCTGCATTGGATCAAAAAGTCACTTGGTTTTCCCAAGGAGTTCCAATACCCATGCAATGAATTTTATTTGACTCTGAAGTGATATTGGTGGGAATGTGGCCCATATTCCTTTTACTTCAAACTTCAGTTTCTTTATCTCCTATATCAAGGTGATCTGGTGAAGGGACTAAACAAGAAATCAGCTTACTCATTGTGAGCAAGGTCTAAGACAAAGGCTTTCCTATCTCAAAGCACTGAGCACAATGGTAGGCACATGATAGCTTTGCACTAAATTCCTGCTGGTTAGCTGACTTGGAAAATGAAGGCTGTGAAATAATTCCTGCTGACATACCAATAAAATATTTTATACACATGTAGTATTTTTTATATTTTGAAGAGTTTTCAAATAAAACTACCTTCTAGTTTATTAACAATTGTGTGTGGTGTAATGACAGGTATTATTAATACCACTTCATAGAAAAAGAGAGACAAGAGACTAGACTTTTTACCCAAAATGATACAAATAACAATCTTAGTTCTCTGTCCAAAACAATGTATTGTATGTACAGATTTGGTTTGCTACAGTTTTAAAGATATGCTACATTTTCTCTTTGTAGATTTTACTGGTTTGAACACCAAATATGAAATCTTGAAAAACATGGTAAAATCCCCTCCCACCCCCAAAATGGGGAGATTATCACTAAAGTCTCTAAAGAGACAGGTAGAAATATTTAATGTAGATAATTATGCAAACAAGGTTTTCCTATCCTAAGTTTTAATAAAATTAGGTTTAACAAAATTCTCTAGGGACTAAGCCCTAAGGAGTTTATCAAGATGAGCATTCAGCTGAGGAAAATTGAGCTTAAGGCTAAATTGATTTAAGGGTGAAAAACGCATTTGGAAAGAAATGGACATATTTTTGGAAAAAATAGAACATCTGCACACATTTGAAAAACTTCAGAGTTTTTTGGGGGATGGGGTTGTTTTATTATTTTTTTAAACCTGGAAATAAACTTCAATCATGCTAACAAAATGGGCCAACTTGCAGTATGAGAGAAGACAGAGAGGAAAATGTGAATCTATTTTCTTCAGACTAGGAATGTTTTACACTGAGAACTCATGTGAAAAATAGAAGTGTTTTGACTGAATGGAGGTAAAATATAAGGTGATGAGGTCACCTATATGTGTGAACATGCTTGGAAAAAAAGGATGATTTTATATCAGTATACATTGCTGGGGAAGAATTGAAATCTTTTCCTGGTAGGTCCTTGAACCTTCAGAAATTGCACAAAAATATGTATATGTGATTTTTTTTATTCTCTTCTTAATGAAAACACTGAACACTAACACAATATCAAACTAATTTAACCTTGAATGTGAACTTTTAATAGATGACCTCTGTAAGGCTCTTGTAATCTCTATGTGCAAGATATGAGATCTGAATATTAGGTCACCATAAAAAACAAATAAAAAGTAAATAGGCAAGTCATTTCTCTTTTAAATACAAATCTCGTGTCACAGAAAGTCCTTCAATGCTTGGCTATTACTTCCAGTGTGGACAGCAACTTACATCGCATAGTACTACCATGTCCTCTATTTAGACTCTATCTTTCAGACCTTATCCTCTACATCATTTCAGTTTGCACCCTCTTCTTATCAGCCATACTAAACTACTTGCAATTCTCCAATCAGGATTGGTGGTTTGAGGAGGTCAGGCTTTTGGATAGGCTTGTACCTATACTTGAAACAACCTCTCTCTCTTCTTTTCTTAGGTAATTATTAATCACGATGCAGTTCAAAATTCACTTCAAGATTCAGTTTAAACCTCACCCAGAAAGACTTCCTTGATTGTGACAGGCTGGAATAGGTGCCTTGCCCTTTGCCATGGAGCATATGTTTCCTCATAACAGCATACCCCATGGTATAGCATCAGTACTGGTTTAAATAACTGGCTGTCCTCCTCATTATAAACTTCTTGAGGACAAATGTTTTATTTATTCCCAGAACTGCATCTGCTAGAAAAAAGTCCAGCTTATATGGGACTCTATAAAATCATGCTAAGTCAAGAATGGTTGTTATTATAGAAAATAGGGTCAACCAGAAAGATTAGTCTACTTCTCAACTTTATTTCAGTAATGAGGTCTTGGATGGAGACATACATTCATATGAGAATAGTGAAAAAGAAAAAGTGACATAACAAAAGTGTAATATATTTATTATAATGTGATTTTGTCCTATAAATCAGAGACTGTAGGGCAAAAGGAAGAAAGGACCATCTGGGTATGATTAAAGGGAACAGTCTACTTTCTCTAAAATGATTGGCAGAGAACAGAATTATGCACAGTGAAAATATTTTAAACTAAAAACATTGTTAGAGACATGTTTCTTAATAATAAAAATATGGTTTATAATTTTTTTAGTTTTATATTTTGTCCACATACACTACCCCATTTGATAACGCCAAAGAACTCTGTGAGTTGACGTGAAATATATTTTTATTTTACAGGTGTCAAAATTGAAAGCAAAAGAGTTTGTTACTTTTCAACATTACCTAAAAAATTAATAGTGGAAGTTTCTGACTCCAAGTGCATGCACTTTCTAGTGTCTCTACATTCTCTCATAAGAAGAGGATTCTAGATACCTCAGAAAAGGAAATTTTATTTAAAAAAAGGAGAGAGGGAGGAAGTTAAAATAAAATTTTAAAAAGGTCATGGTCACCAGCTTAAAGTTCTGTCCTACTTAATCCAGGGTGATTTATTTGGATAGAAATTTTCATTTTATTTTAATTAAATAAAATTAATATTTCTTGAAGTCAAAGTTATGTAACCACAGAAAACAAAAATATTTTTCTCAAAAGGAGAGAGAAGACAAGAACATAGGAACAGGAATTTAGGTATGTTCTAACACCAGTGCATGTTAGAGCGCTCAACAGAGGGAACAGTTCATTCAAGAATCTTTTGTCTGTTTCTAACAATTTTCCCTATAATTTTCATATGTGCTAGATGTGATAGCAAAATGATCCATTAGATGTTTCCATTTTTGATATTTGGCCTCAGACAATATAAATATAATAGTAATAGAAGTTGCCTTTAGCCACGAGATGGAGCTCAAGAGTCTCTCCCTCAAAGATTTGTCAGGATCCAAAGAAAAAGTGGTGGGAGAAGGGTAGAAACACCCAGCTAGAGTGGGGAAGCTGATTGGTTATGTTTTGCCCTGACATTCGCGCATGTTCTTTCCCATTATTTTTCCATTTATTATGCTCTGTCTTTGGTACTTCTTATTGCAGTGCCTGAACTGAGAGGGCTGTAACCTACCCATGAAGCAGCGACCTCACAGAATCCTGGGGGACTTGCATATTCTTGAAATCAAACTCATGTCTTCTGGGTTGGCTTTTCTGAAATTGAAGACTTCCCCTCCCCCAGTAAATCTACTGTACAGTTAAGTGTAAGAACTATGGAACTGTACAGAGAGAGCCAAATTAAGGCTGTTAATGCTACTTTCAGGTAAGAATTGTGTGGCTCAGTGTGGTCCAGCTCAGTCTCAAGAGACTACCTAAATGTTTGTGAAGCCAAAGACCCCAGCTAGATGGCATTTCCTTTCTTGTTTCTTTTTTTTTTTTTTTTTTTTTTTTTTACTTCTGAGCGTGTATCTACCTTGGGGATTTAATGGCTACTGCCTCAGTGAGTAGCTGGTTGATCACTGAGTCATTTCAATACATTTAATTCTGAGACCCCTTTTACCTTCTCTGTCATAGGAGATATTTGGGGGTTAAGGAAAACATACTTGGGATTAGCCCACTTCATACCAGGTGACTCAAACAGGTCCAGTTTCATTCAACTAATTTGATGACCTTTAAAATGTAAACTGCCTCAATAAGAAGTCAAAATGCTCCTTAGTGGAATGATGCCAGGTTTAAGATCCCTCAAGGAGTGGGATCTAAATCATGTTAATAGGAGGCATATGCTTTATGCAAAGGATTATTTTGTGCTTCTGATGGGAAAAAAATGAACACTCGCTCTTGTGAGATACTCTTGTTCTAAGAAAACTAGCTTCTGAAGGGGCTGCAGACTTGGCTGGTGAAGAGACTAAAGTTGGATTTGAGCACTCAACTCCTAAATATTCAGAGCTCACTAATACTGAAAATTAAGTCTCCCAAATCCTTGTAAAACTTGAGAAGGGACAAAGAGCTGGGGATTGTGTTCGTAGGGTAAAACATGGAGTTTTCCAATGGCTGAGGAAAGAAAACAAAATAAAACAAACAAAAGACAGAGCTGTCAGGAGCAAGGGGGCATCCACCTGGGATGTCCTCCTCCTGATGTTTGAAATGTTAGGCTTCCCTTCCTCCCCTTTCTTCTGCGGGCTTAACAAAACAAATAAGAAAAAAGCCATAACTCTCAAATTCTCATCCCTATGTCATTTACCTGACTTTACCACCTAAAAAGCAGTGGGAACATTCAGTCATTCAGTGTATTTGAGATCTGGACAGGAACAGAGTCAGGTTATCTGAAGGCTTCCTGAAACGTAAGTGACTGTGACCAAGATAGGGCTCAAAGGCACTGGCCCTTATTTCAAGGTTTCTGGATTGTCAGAACCCATAAATATTAGAAACCATAAGAACAGTCCTCACAGTTTTCCTTTCCCATAGATCAGTGTTTCTCAAAAATTAGAATCTCGGAATCTCTTTGAAGGTTTGTTAAAACACAGATTGCTAGTTCTCACCACCTGATTTGGTAGGGGCCCACGAATTTGCATTTCTGACAACTTCCCAGCTGCTGCTGCTGCTGATGATCAGGAGACCACACTTTGAGAACCTCTGCAGTGGGGTAACTAGGAAGGCAACTTGCAAAGCAGAAAGCAGAGATTCTCTTTCACGTGAGCTCCACATGAATAAAGACACTGAGGTTCAAAGTTCACACAACTGTCTAATAAGTCTAACATTTTACTTTATTACACACTTATATTATGCTTGGAACTGTTCTAAGGAGTTTATTGGTATTGTCTCCTTTGATCATTACAGCAATCCTGTGAGAAACATGCTATTGTTATAAGCATTTTACTGATGAGGAAACTGAGGCACAGAACACTTAGCTGACTTCTCTAACGCCACACAGTTACTAACGAGAAAGCCAGACTACAAGCCCACCAGGTCTCTGTTACTATAAATCACGTATATGTTTTGAATCACTAAACCAGGCCCACCTTTAGGAAACCCAGTTCTCTCTATACATTACTGAGCAACACATTTTACTATATGCCCAGGGTATGGAGAAACGGGAGTCCAAATCTAAGCTACTGTCTTATGCCATGATCCCTGAAGTACTGTATCTCACTTTCAGTGGTTTGAAAAAATACAATAAAATATGTTGACATTAAAGCATACTAAACAATTAGAACTAAACATTATAAAAATGAGATCTGCTCTCCTTCCTACCTAAGGTAACTCTGCAATAATAATTCAGTGGGTGAGTGGAAGGACATGCACTGGGCTTGGCATCAAGGAACTGAATTCCTCAAAATGTACCAATCACTTGTGAATTGCAGGGACTTGGTGAGAAAAAACACTTAATTTTCTCATTTGTGATATTGGCATATGCAGTACTCTACAGCCACTACTATGGGACTACTCTGAAAAGAAATTTATATATAAATATGTATAGAAATATATAAAATATTTTCATATATGTGTGGTTTTGCATGTTACGTATTTATTTTTGGGAGTATACATATACTTGCATATATGTGATAATAAACTATTTTAAAGTGTTTAGTCCTCCCCAAAATATTAGGTATTGCCACAATGTAACCCTACATTCATTTTCTGGGGCTTCAGTTATAATTTGGATATTTTAACTTAATGTGTGGGTCCTTATTTAAATCAATAAAGCATAGGATAAGAGTGTTCTGTCAAACACAGGGCCACTGCCCAGTAAGGGGCACCCTCTTCTGTTTCTTGTAAACTTACACTGTGTTTGTGTTAAGGTTGTAATATTTTTATATTAAACTTGAAGCAACTTTATATGATTTCCCTGAATCTAGTTTCTTTCATTCCTTAGTCCTTTTTTCAAATCTTTGTCATTAGGTTGGATTTTCTTGAACACACTTGCATTTGCTATTCTTCCATTGGGACACTATCCTTATTTTCTTTTAACGGTTGCATGAAATAAAATTCCTTTGTGTGGAAGAGACAATCCCAAATATACCATAATCCACAATTCCTTTTGCTCATGGGAACACAAGAGATCTATGTTTTCCAAAGTCTCTTAGAGTTAGGTGTGTCCAAACAACTGAGCATTCTGGGTGGTGGAGCGGAAGTGCTAAATGCCACTTTCAGACCTGGCCTCTAAGACCTCCTTCACATTCCTCAGTGCTCCCTTAATTCATCTGCAACCAAATGCAGACAATCAGGTGGAGATTCGTTGTGGATGTTGTGACCCTAGCACTTTGAAGAGCCACCAGCTAGAAGTAGCAAGTGTTCTTGCATGGCTGAAGCAGGCAAAGACATGTCTTCTCTACTACTGACTTACACTGGATTCGGACATGAGAGAGAAATGAACTTTAGGCATGGAGATTAGGGAATCCACCTAAGCTAATTAACCATATATCTTCTGTGGTTCACTCTTAACTGTCTCCTCCATGCCTGTCTGCATGTTTCCTTGGGCTACCCCACAGCATGAATCACCTTCTTTAGATAATGCCATCTCCTCATGGCTCCTACAGCAAACATGCTCATTATCATACTGGATTCTGCTGATGCTGTTTCTTCCAGGTGGAATTTGCATTCTACATATGTTCTATCATTCAAAAATTAATTTACTATAAATCTCTTCCATGGAATCTTCTCAGAGTATTTAGACCCATATGAATCTGATCCTTCCTTCCTTCCTTCTTTTCTATGTTCCTTCCTTCCTTCCTTCTTTCCTATGTTCCTTCCTTCCTTCCTTCCTCTCTCTCTCTTTCTTTCTTTCCCAATGTAAATCATCAGTCATCAGGCTAAGTTGTAAGCACCCATAAAAGTGTAAGATGAATCATTAATATCAAGGAGCTCACAACCGGTATATCAAATAAAGCAAATGAAGACAAGGTGAAAAGTATTATGATATGGATATGACTGTTTGTATGAAAGCACTTAGAAAGGCTCCCGTCCAGTTTGGGCATGGATGTCAGAGAATCCTGCTCAGAATGGCATGTCACTTGAGCTAAGTTGCTGAGTCCTCACAGATGTGATAGTATTAGCCTGGTGCTATGTTGGGGAAGGGGAAGATATCCCAGGTCAATAGACATATAAAATGTCCTTGATGACAGAGAACCATCACTAAGAGCAAAGTGTAACATGAGAAGGGGGGATTCCAGGGCATAAGTCTGGATAACTTTTCAGTTATGCAACCACTACTGTAATTTTCCTGTGACCATGGCAGACTTTGGCAATATAATAATGAATAAAACATAATCCCTACCTTTCAGGGTCTTGTTCAGATTCTAATTGGAGAGATACAAATAATCACAGAACACTGTGAAAACTTAATAAAAATAGTTTATGTAAAGTGCTTTGGGGGCTCAGAGAATGCAGAATTCAGGGAGGGTAGGATCAGGAAAGGCAGAGGGGAAACAATGACCCTAAAGTTGATTCTTAAAGGGAGAGACAAAGTTCACTGAGAAGGGAAATGGGTCAAACTTTTGGGCAAAGTGGGTGGGCATGATAGTACAGGTATGGAAATTACCAAAAAAGATAATATATTTGCAGATTAGCTAGTGATACTAGAAGACTGGGACTCACTGCACAAATGTGGAAGGAAATGACCCAAACAGGTAGATGGTGACCAAAATAATGAAGGTCAGGAAATATTACCCCAGGGGCTTTGAATTTATCCTTCCAGGTATACAAAATCACTGAAGAACTGTAAGCAGTATGATTGGATTTGCATTCCAGAAATATCCTTTTCATAGCAGTACACAGAATGGAGAACAGAAAGGCAGTCTAAAGAGGGGGAATTTTTCATCTTCCTTTATTTTCACTTGCATTATTTTTAGTATAATGTTTCAACATCCTGTCTGTTCAACTACATATTAAACTGACTTATACTTTTTTTCCCAACCTCCACAAAGCGCAAAGTAAGGCACATAGCTTTTCAGTAAAATGATACTGATTAAATGTTTGATTAAACTTAACTTTGAGTCTAGACCCCTGCTGAGTGAAGAAAGATTTCATTGCTGCCCTGCAGGAGAGGAGCAGCTGTATTCTCCTCCCTTGAATAGATATCTTAACCTGTCCAGAAAGGGGAAATAACTACATCCATACCAAGGAGGTGTTGGGAAGTTTAATTAGCCAGTGTTTATAATCTTCTTTGAAGCTGAAAAGTGCTAATTATGTTTTTCCCACTTTAAGACTCTGAGTCACATGGACCATATCTTAAGACCTTCTGAATTAGGAAAGTTTTTACCTTCAAAAATTGAACTGGGGAACTTTGAAAACACATTTTCTACCAAGGAAGCCTTAGGGTTAACAGTCTCTTTGTGAAGGTTGCAGGTTAGGAGATTTACAGTTGAGTTTGTGTGAGAACATGCTGACTCTTAATGTCATTCAAACTACAGGAGCCACCAAGGAGTTGCTCCATGAAGAAATTATTTTTCCCCCAGGGATCTCCTGCTGAGTACCTTTACCACCACTGCAATGGACTCAGGGCCATGGCTTCCCATGCAAATCAAGCATGGACCCTTCTGAATCCTCCATAGCTCATTAAGAAGAGTTAGATGTAGAAATAATATGCAAACCAACCTAGGGAAATCAGGGGAGGGGCCTTTGTGTCTACTTATAACCACTGTCTATGTGAGTGTTATCTTGTCCTATCATCAGAGTCTCCTCAAGCCTGTTTGAACTCTTTGAAGACAAACCCAAAGACTCTAAATCTGAGTGGTAAAGATCCTTCTTGTCTATCAAAGTCCCATCTTAAAAATGCTATTACTTTACTTGGTGGTTTGTTTGAAGAGTCACACATTTATCTACAATGTGTACTGAGATTTTCCCTTGGTATCTATCATCATTTAACCAAAACACTTATATTGTTTCTTTATTGCATTCTAAGTCTGTTGCTGGATTACAATTTACCATGGGAGGTGGGGCTGGACAATAGTAATGTCACCTTATTCTACAATTAAAGGCATTAATTAATAAAGTGTGCCTCCCCCAATATTCCAAAAATGCAGTAGTACAGAAAGAATATCTCACACACGCACACACACAGAAAAGAAGCTATAAGACAGCAACACATCCAGATACACTGTAGCCTCTACTTTACACTCACAGAACAGTAAATGACAGAATCAGGAAAATTCTATAATAATCACCACTTATCCTGGGAGTGAATTCCTTGCAGTCCAAAGTTTTTCCTGCCCAAAGGCTTGTTCTTTACCTGAGAGAGAGATTGGCAAGAATGCCCTGGTAGAGGGTGGCATTGACTTAGCAGTCTGTGTCCAAATTTTATTATCATTCTTAGTATTTAGGTCAAACAATCACAGTTGAGAGATTGAGACTCCCTTTTTTATTGGTTAATACTGGGGCTCGGTTTTCCAGGTTTACAATTTTCCAGTTACAAAATTCCCATAAAATTTGTTTGGCTGCCTATCAGTTTTATTTTTTGGTGACTGTATTTGCTGAAAGCTAACTCCAGGGTTCTCTGCTGGTCAGAATAATCTTTGAACTGTGATTATCAGGCAATGTTAGTGGTCTTTTATTTAGTGTCCATAACACCTTTGTTTAATTGATCTGCAGCTGTTGCTAGGGCCCTGCCCATCCTTGTTTTTCTCTAATTAATTGCATTAGATTTAATACCTAAGTGGAGAATAAAGGGCTGGAGTGGAGTTATCAAATAGCATGATATTGCCTCCTTGTTGAATTATAAGTCTAGTCGTTGAATATACTTAGCAATGGCAAATGGAGATGGGGGCAGGAGAATGCAGGCAGTTACACCCAGGAGAGACCTGGTGGATTTGGTTTCTTATTTCCTTCTCCATCCAAATATTCCCACACTATTTGTCAGTGTACTATAATTTCTTGATATGCACATCAAGGTATTCCATAGAAAGAGAAGAACTCAGACTATATAAATTCTAACTTTCAGTCAGCTGCATTGTTTCTGGCATTTGGCAACTATAATCTAGACACTCAGAATGTTTGAATTTGCCCCTAGTACAAAGTTCCCGTCCAAAGCTTTTTCTCTCTTATTATAAATTACTCAAGGCCCTCTGAAATAGTCAACAGTTTTTGTGTACCTGCCATTTTGATTCTAGCCCCACAAACCTCCCTATGTGTGAACACGTGGCTGGAGTCCCAGTAAACAACATGTCGTAGCTTAAATGACTACTTTGCCATCAATAACATGGACCAATGGACTCCCACTCTGTGATGAGTGAATCTGCACATAGGCCATACCAACTTATTTCAGTCTGCTCTCCATTTCCTTTGCTTATCTTCTTCTGCTGGTATTTATACTGAGTAGGAATCTATTGAGTAGTATATTTGTATTGAGCCAGGTCCTGCTGTGAGATCTGCATGAGGGCTCCTAAATGTAAACCAAAACATATTTGGCCACAATTCACTGAAAATGATGTCTTCATAGTTGCATAGTGCTTCTTGAAAATCCAAGATGGAAGCTGAAAGTCTAATAGGACAAGTTTCATAATCAAGATAAAGAGACAGACTTTAGCTTAAAGAAGCCAAAAAGGGTTGAAGGTTATTTATTATTCAGTGGGTGGTGGAGTTCCTTGGGAAGGGGAGGTGTTCTCTACGGCAGAAAAGATTCAGTCCTCAAGAAGGGGCTTCAATTAGAAAACGGAAACCCCTTTAGAATACTTTTTCTTCTTCTCTCATCTCTGAGATGAGATGTCCTTTCCTCAAGGGCAATTAACTTTTATCTATCTGCAGATGAGACTCTACAATCTCTTAAAATACCATTTAGTCCACTGCACATGTGAACCCTGCAGTTGAAGAGAACCCAGGACTCTCTGGGTAACAGTTTATCCCTAATCAGAGATATTGGCCTGTTCCAGAACTAGTGGTATCACATGGACCATCTCAAACCTTTCAGGTTTTTATGGCAGGTGTGGTTGAATGCATAACCCACAACTAACTGAGCTTTTGTGGTATATCCCATCAAACAACTTTGGCTCACTGAGTTTCATGGGGCTGAAGAGAGCCATGAACTTCCATCTCTGCAGATTTCACAGCCCAGTGATCTTAATATACCTACATGTATTAGGGGGCAGATATTAACTTACACACTCTCCCAAAGAGTGTTATATTGGGATCAATATTTCATTAGCACTCTACAGAGCTAATGATTAAACCATACACCAGCTGGACCCAATTCCCTGCAGTGAGTCATTGACATTTGCACCGTGGCCTGTGAGGTAATATGCCCTTTTAAATGAATGAAAAAGGTTAACCCAGACCCTTGTAAACCTTTATCAATGACTTGACATCATTAAAATCTGCCCAGTCCATTTCGTGGCAGTCAATCAAACATAAAAATCCCTCGAGTATTAAGCTCTCAATTTATTAACTGAGAAAATCAACCCAACAATCTCTTGAAAAGTATCATTTAAGTATCTGAAATACACCCAAGGCAATAGAAGATTCTATGGCAGGTACAGAAAAGACCTACTGTTTGGCCTCAAGATTCTTACGACTAGCTGGGTAGTTGTATTAAAACTCCAGAATGACATAAGACTTCAAGTATTAGCTCAAGAACATAAAGAAGAAATAAATGAAAACAATAGTCACAGAAATTTGATATTACCCTTCAAAAATTATAACATACATTTTTCATCATGGGATAGAAGAGGATACCAACATGGTAAATGGAACTTGAGTTGAATTTGTAAGGATTGACAAGATTTTCATAGGTTGCAAAGAAGGAAGAAATACATTTTTGAGGGCAATGGTAACAGGAAACTGGAAGGCAGTTGCACAAAATAATTTTTATCCAGATATTTCTACACATCTGCACATTCAATTTGGGAAGAGAATTGTGTAAGCTAGAACTGAAAATTATTAATAGTACCTAAAGAAATGTATATTAAAATAACAATTCTCATTAAGGTGAGAGAAATGCCTTTTTACCTTTGGCAAATGCCAAAATTTGCAACATGAAAGCCCACAGGTGCATCCTTCCTCCCTAACAACACTTTTCCTCTCCAGGCATGCACTGCAGGTGCATACACATCTCCTCTCCAACAGGTAGATTTCTCTTTCCAGCAAGGCCTTCCCTCCCAAGCTTCGGCTACTGAGATAACTACCAGGTTGTTCTTGGCAGCTTCCAAACACTTGCATCTCCTAAATGCTTCACCCACAGGCTTCCAAACCTCCCACCAAGCATCAGCTAATTTTTTATTTGCACAAGTCCTCAGAGTGACAGGCCCCACAATTAGCCTTCACAGAGGCTTCCTTCTTCCTTGGCAATAGGTGTGGTAAGTGTCAACATCCATTCTATTAGCAGACTCAGTTTAGTATTAAAAGCTTTGTCTATGACAGCAAATAAATGTTTGGGGGCATGGAGAGGCAGGAATTTCTTAAGACGGGGAATGACTGGGGCATTTGTTTCATCCAATTGTGAAGTGTTAGAGAAAAAAGTTCTTTTATCCCATCTTCCTCATTTTACTGAAAAATAAGATGGAAACCTGAAAGGAAAATTATCTAATCCAAGCTCTGACAGAAAGTTAGTGATAGAAGTGAGATTGACTCCTCAATGAGCAATTGTAAATCCCTAAAACAAATGCCATGTTTACACATCTTTGAAGCTCCATATTGCCTAGAGCAATGCTTTGCCCTTAATAAATTCAAAGTAAATATTCTGAAGAATAAAAAAGTAATCAAGGATGTATTTTTTAACTAAAATTCTCAGAATGTTAAGTGTGTTACAAATTTCCTTTTGGTTAATTTAATTTTCCTCTACTTCTGATTAGCTAGGGTTCATGTTTCTTCAACTTTTTTCCTTATAATTGTCTATTTCTTTCCCAAATCAAGCCAGTTTCCTCTGTGAAGTTGGATAGTTTCCCGTACCCTTGGAAAAGAAGAAATAATTTATCTCCCTTGCCTTGTCCATTTTCTTTATCCATTGTAGTTGCTCCTGACTCCTACTCCCATCCCCAATTCAGTATCCTTAATACTGACTTCTCACCACAAGTGTCTGTATGCATGAAATGAACTGGTCATCCAACTGAAAAGCTGGATCCCCTGACTATATTCGTTACAACCTGACACAAACTGTTGTGTATTCATGTCTTTTATATAACTATTGATCGTATTCTTTCACACTTTTAAATAATTGGCCTATTAAAACTACATGGTGGTGGGGTGGGGGAACATGGGGACCTCATATTTTTTGAATGTAGCATTTAAAAGAAAATAAAGAAGAAAAAATAGAACAAAAAAACAAACAAACAAACAAAAAGAAAAACTACATGGTGGGGCCACCTATCTTTTAGTAGGGAACAAGTTTTTCCTTTTTCTGAAAAAAAAAGGGTATTCCCTATGTGAATTAAAAGAAAAAGAAGAAGAGTCTAAAATGAAACTCAAAATTCTGAAGATGGGACTTGGATAACAAGAGGGATCTCTACTACTCAGATTTAGGGTCTTTGGTTTTGTCTTTGAAGAGTTAAAACAGGCTTGAGGACACTCTGGTGATAGGACCAGATGAATCTCACAAGAATAGTGGTTATCCGTAGGCACAAAGTTCCCTCAGGTGAGTTCCCTAGGTTGATTTGCATATTATCACTAGATCTAACTCTTCTTAATAAATTTCCAGCTAAATTTTTCACCACATTTAGCTATGGAAGATTCAGAAGGGTTCATGCTTGATTTGCATGGGGAGCTAAGGACCTGAGTTCATCACAGTGGTGGGAAAGGTGGTCAGCTGGTGTCAAACAAGCACATAGAACCATTAAACATGAATTTATTTAAACATCTGGAATCATAGGGAAAATTGGGAAATACTGAGCTAACCTTAAAGAGAGGTTTTTATGGCCAAGAAAGACTTGAAATGACTAGAATTTGAATTTTAAAGGCCATTGAGAATCTGGACTAGCATGGAGACTGAGAGACATTACAGGGATAGGAAAGAGAGTCTCTGCCTTCATTTATTTTTATTTGTTTGTTTGGATCTCCTACCCCTTCCCAGTAATTGGAAAATAAAATAAATAGCTTTTACCCTTCAAAAATTATATACGGTACATTTTCCAGACCCTGAGAAAGGAGAGCACATACATGGTAAATTTTAGAGCTACGCAGTTAGGGTTTATGAAGGCCTTACTGCAGACTATATGCTTTACTAATTTTCATCTCTTTTTTTGCAATTGCTAATTACTGATTTTTAAAATGTCACTTTAAACAAACATTAAATATCCAAAAAATATAGATGACAGTTTCTTAATAATGAGATCTTGGTATGGTTCTTCTTTATTTTTTTTGTCTTATTGAAGAACTTATTAAAGGAACCAGCAATTTTTACTCTTGTTTCTTAGTATGAAACAATCACTATAAGAAAATGAAATATTAGAGGGTATGATCAGTATTATATACAGATCAACTGAAATAATAGTCTATGTGCATTCTGAATTTAAAATGGGAGAATTTATACAACTAGATATAAGAAAATATATTTTGGGAGCAGTTGTGTTTCAAGCAGTTGGGTGCCTGCCTTCCACATGGGAGGTCCCCAGTTCAGTTCCTGATGCCTTCTAAAGAAGGCAAGCAAGACAGAGAGCTAAGTCAAAAGGATGGCATGGCAAACTGATGCAACGAGATGATGCAACAAGATGTTGCAATGAGATGATGCAACGAGGAGACAAACAAGCAGGGAATGGATGTGGCACAAGAGATTGGGTAACTCCATCCCACATGAGAGGCCCTAGGTTTGGTTCCTGGTGTTTTCTAAAAGAAGATGAGGAGATGCAGAGAGCACACAACAAACAGAAACCGAGAAGAGAGGAGACAGTGAGCAGAAAAATGGGGCAGGTGGGGGATAAATTAATAAATCTCGAAAACATATTTTAAAAGAAGAAATGTCAAAATGAATTGCACCTAGAGGAACCAAATAAAAGAAAATACTTTTCAATTATCAAGATTGAAGGAGTTTGGTACTGAGAAAAAGTTGTTCAGAAAAACAATGAAATAACACCTATTTTCAAATATTTAAAAGAAAATCAGGCTGAGTTCAAAATAGTAAAGTTCCATCTGGGTAATCCAGAAAACCTAATTAGGAATAGTATAGGCATACCACCCACACACTTTTATAAAACTCAGTGTATTTGAGAACTCTTCAGCTATGAAAGGTATAAACAATAGGGGTGCCAACTTCTCATATTCTTCTCTTTATTTGTAGTGGGTGGTGTTGTTTTGCTATTGCTTTAGTTTTTATTTACTGTATTTTATTTTTTGAAAACTAGTATATTAACTCATATGAAATTACCACTCTTTAAAAAATTATCAAGTCATGACAAAATAGTTTTCATTTATTACCCCACCCATTTCCTCATAAGATGCATCATAAGGCAATTCCTAGGTGACATATCAACTGGAAATATTAGGATGCGTCTCTAAAGATAGGAACTCTTTAAAAACACAATTTCAATGCCATTATCAAAACTAAATAAATAACTAGTAATATCTTAATGTGAACAAGTACCCAGTCAGTATTCACTGGAATTTTTGCTTTGTAGGGTTTCCCACAATATGGATTTACTGATTGCATTTCAGTGATGTTGTTTAACATATTCCTTTATCCCCTGAATCTCCTGTAAATTCAAATTATACTAAGAGACTTGATCATATTCAGGTTCAGTATTCAGGGGCAAGAATATTCCAGAGGTAGCACTGTGAATTTCTACTAAAAACATGTAATGTCTGGCTAGCTCTCATTTTGTTTTAATAGCTGCTATTGATGATGATTTTTCTAGATCAATTACTTCATCAGAAACAAAAATGGAGTTAGTTAATTTGGAAGTAGAAATTAAGAGTTAATTTCTAATTTTGGTTTCCCTTCTTTTGTTTTCTGGAGCTCTTTTCTAGGCCTTTTGACAATGTCTCTTTAGTCACTTAAAGTATCATTTCTGGATAGATTCCTCGAAGGGATTGTGGTATAAAATATAAACTGAAATGCTGCATATTCATATTTGTCTATTGCCTTTATACTTAAAAGTCAGTTTGTCTGAATGTGAAACCTCTGGCTCATACACACTTTCATGAATACATAAATATGTTACTCTACTATGTTTGTCTTAAAATGTTACTGTGTCAGTGTCAAAAATCTGATGTCACACTGATTATCTTTCGTTTTTAGTGACTTCTTTCTTTAGAGGGAAGGGTTGCTCAAGTGATTTCTTTTTCCTTTCTTTTAAAGACCTATAATTTGAAAAAATAATTATTTATTTTTATTTTTAAAGAAGCTTTAGTTTGCATAAATGTTACGTATGAAATATAAGGGATTCCCAAACGCCCCATTCCCTCCCCCTCCCACACTCTCCCATATTAACAACATCCTTAATTAGTGTGGTACATTTGTTACAATTGATGAACACATATTGAAGCTTTGCTACAAACCATGGTGTATAGTTAACATAATAGTTTACACTTTGTCCTGCACAATTTTGTAAGTTACGAGACAATATACAATTGCCTGTATCCATCACTGCAATGTTGTACAGGAGAACTCCAATGTCCCGAAAATGCCCCATTTTTACACCTATTCTTTCCTTTCCCATTCCTCAGAATCTCCAGTAGCCATTGCATTTACATCAATAAGAGTTCTTCCATTGCTAGATAATGTAAGTCGATACTTTTACTAGAATGTGTTCCTGACCAATTTTATTAATACCTAGTACATGATGTGCCCTTTTGGTTTGTATTTTTGTGTTTGTTTGTTTGTTTATTTATTTCAAGAAAAGCTTCTTGAATTACGATTTTTTAGTACTATTCTCTTCCATGTGTTTGATCTTCTTTGAAGATTCTTATTATAGGTATGTGCAATAAAACAAGAAAAGGATATAAAAATTATATAGATTGAGAAGGAAGACATAAAACTGTCTTTTTTATCAGGTGACATGATTTTTGTCTGTAGGAAAGCTCAAAGAATTAACAGGAAAAAAATCTTGGAATTAATAAACTAGTTTAGCAACATCACAGAATATAAGGTAAATATGCAAAAGTCAGTTGCTTCTCTATGTAATACAGATGAATACTTTGAATTTGAAATTTTCAAAAAAGAATGCAATTTAAAATATTACCAAAACAGTAGAAATACTTAGGTATGTATCTCACAAATACATACAGAACCTGTGTGCAGATTGCTAAGAATATCTGATTAAAAACAAAAATCAAAAAACAAAAGTGGAAAGGTATTATGTTTATGGAATGAAAGACTCAATATTGTTAAAGTGTTAATTCTTCCAAAATTGATTCATAGATTCAAAACAAATTCACTCAATATCCCAGCAAGATATTCTGTAGATATCTCCAAACTGATTTAAAATTTATATGGAAATGCAAAAGACATAGAAGAGTCAATGCAATACTGAAGTAGAAAAATGTTGGGTGACTTATACTAGACTTGAAGTCTTAATATGAAGTGATAATAATTCAAACAGTGTGGTATCCAAGAAAGAACAGGTACATAGAGTAATAGAACAGAATAGTAAACCAGGAAATAGCCTCACACAAATACGGTCAATTGATTATTGGCAAAAGAGCAAAGGTAATTCAATGGAGAAAGGATAGTCCCTTCAATAAAAGAACAATTGAACTACCCGTATTTTATTTTTAAAATGAACCTATAAAGAACTTACATCTTTTTAAAAATGTCACCTGAAAAAATTATCCTTCTTAATGTAAATGAAAAAGTCTAAAACTTCAAGAAGAAAACACAGAAGATCTAAGTAATCTTGAATTTGGCAATGAGTCTTTTAAACAAATTTCAAAAATGTAATTCATGAAAGTAAAACTGATAAGATAGATTTTAATAAACTAAAACAACTTATTCCCTGTGAAAATCACTGTAAAAAGAATGGAAAGGCAAGCTAAAGGTGGGAGAAAATAGCTGCAAAAATAAATATCTGATAAAGGATAATATATAAAGTACACTTAAAACTGTATAATAAGAAAACTTAAGAATTGTTAAAATATCTGAACAGACACCTCACTGAAGAAGATACATAGATGGCAAATTGGCTTATAAAAAGACCTACAATATCATTTGCTGTTAGGGAACTGCAAATTTGAACAATGAGAAACTACTAAAAGCTATTAGTAGGGTTAAAATCCAAAAACAAAAAAGCAATACTAATTGCTGGAGAGGAAATAGAGCAACAGGAACACTCATTCACTACTGTTGGGAATATAAGATGGTACAGGTACTTTGGAAGACAGTCTAGTAGTTTCTTACAAATTTAAACATAGGCTAACCATATGATCCAGCCATCATGCTCCTTGGTATTTACCTTACTGATTAGAAAACTTACATCCACACAAATAATTGCACATAAATGTTGAAGATAGTTGCATTCATAATTATGAAAACTTGAAAGCAACAAGGTATCACGCTATAGAAGAATGTTTCATCAAACCATGGTACATCCATAGAATAGAATATTATGCAGCCTTAAGAAAGAAATGAGTTAGATACATATGAAAAGAAATGATTAAATACATATTGTCAATTGAAAGAAGCTGTCTGAAAAGGCTTCATACTATGATTCTAATAATAGAACATTCTGAAAAGGTTAAAGTATAGTGACATAAAATCATCAGTAATTGCCAGAGATTCAGAGGAAGGGAAAGATGTTTGAAGCACAAATAGAGAATTATGTGGGTGAAACTATTCTGTAGAATACACTAATATTGATACATTATGTATAAATATCAAAACTGATATTTATAGTATAGATATATGCAAAATTTTAAAACAATCATTTGTGAGGTCACAGAATCACAAGATAGAAAGCAGAATGTTGCGGTCACCCCTCCGGCTGAAGTGTGGTTTGCTGGCCTGGCAGGGGAGCGGCCGCGGTAGGCCTAATTCCGCTGCCCCCATAATAGGGTGGTTGGTCGGGCCCACCGCCACCCCTGAAGGAAGCTCGGCATGGGCGCAGAGTGCCCTCGGGTCTCCCCTTCTCGGCAGCCATGCTTTCGCGGCCACCCCTCCTCCCAGATGGCGCCACCCGATGCCTTGTGGGGCGGCACCCTTCTTCTTCCTTCTCCCTGCGCAGGCGCAGGGCAGAAAATTCCAGTCTGCCCTTTTCCCCTCCCCCGACAGCAGCAACAGCCAGGTGTGGGCGGAAAAATCCAGCCCGCCCTTTTCCCCTCCCCCGACAGCAGCAACAGCCAGGTGTGGGCGGAAAAATCCAGCCCGCCCTTTTCCCCTCCCCCGACAGCAGCAACAGCCAGGCGTGGGCGGAAAAATCCAGTCTGCCCTCCACCCCAGCAACAGCAGCCACCAATCCCTAAACCCTGCCCCTTCCCCCAGCAACAGCGACAGCCAATCCCTAACCACCACCCCTCCCCCGTCCAGTACCGCCCACTGACCTTTTGCCGGCAACCAATCAGAACAGGGCGTGGCTTCGACCAATCAGCCTTCCCCAGCCCCTATAAAACTGTTGCCTCTCCCTCAGTAAAGTGGACTTGCGTGTTTACCTTGTCTCCGCGGTAGTTCTTCTACCGTGCGCCCTCCAGTCCTGAGAGCCCCCGACAAGGGCCTGGCCTCCCTTGTCCCCAGTTCGTCGCCTGCTTCTCCAGGCGACCCCTTCGTCGCCGGCTTCGCCGGGCGACCCCGTCAGCCGAACCGCGCAAACCCTTGTGAGACCGATCCCTCGTCTGCTGCCGGACCGACCCCTCGTCCCAAGCGGGACCGACCCCTCGTCCAGAGCTGGACCGACCCCTCGTCCGCAGCCAGACCCCACCTCTACCGACCGAGCAAGCCGCCGCAGAATGTGAAAAAATAATCTGTTTGTATTACAAATATATGAAACAACCTCCCTGAAAGTGGTGGAAGTGAAATGTGCTGACCAGAATATTTTTAAAAATGAAGAGATGCTGTTAAGCTAAAGGCAAAAGAAACTTCACATAAGAACTATACTAGGTGATAAAGTTGTTTCGCATAGGGGTATAGGTTAACAGTTCTGATTCTTCTATATTGATATGCATATTAGAAATATAGACATAAAAATGGGTGGGACTTCCAGGAAGATGGTGTTGCAGTAAGTAGGCAGAGCTCAACTCTCTAACAAAAAGCAATAAGGAAAGGGCAAAACCTACCCAAAGGAACTGCTTTGGGAATCATCAGGACAGGGAAATTCTGCACATCCTCCAGGAGGGATCAGGACAGAGAGACAAAGAGACTGAAGGAAAATGAGAACACTGACAGCTGCAAGGATATAGAATAAAAACCAAGTGTCAAAAAGGAAATTTACCACACACACACACAAAAAAAAAAAAACAAGACAAAACAAAATAAAACCCTAGAGTAGAAAGAAAAGCTAACCTACTAAATAAGCTCATCAAGATAAACAGATGTCCAAGCACACCAAAAAAATTTTACAAGACTTTTTAAGAAACAGGATGACATGGCCTGGTCTAATGAAGAAAATTAAAAATTAAAAAACAAACAAACAGGAGGTGATGTAGAATGTGGGAAACTAATCAAGGATGTTCAAACAAGTATGATGAATCAACTTAATGAAGTGAAGGAAGAGATAAAGCATATTAAGAAGACACTGGAGGAACATACTGAAGAAATTGTAAGCATGCATAAAAAGATAATGGCCCAATGAAAGAAAAAAAAATATGCTGCAAGTATACAAAAATTAGATTTGAACAGGCAGAGTAAGAATTAGTAATGTCAAAAATAGTACATCTGAAATCAGACAGATAATAGAACAGATAGATAAAAAGATAGAAAAAAATCCAGCAGGGACTCAGGGATTTGAATGACAACATGAAATGCACAAACATGCACATTATAAGAATCCCAGACAGAGAAAAGAAGGGAAAGGGGACAGAAGGAGTGTTGGAGGAAATAATGGCTGAAAATGTCCCAACTCTTTTGAGAGAGATAGAAGTACATGTCCAGGAAGTACAGCACATCACAAACACTATAAATTCTAACAGACCTACCCCAAGACATAAACTTAGCAAATTGTCCAAAACTCAAGACAAAGAGAGAATACTGAAAGCAGCAAGAGGAAATAGATCCATCACATACAAGGGGAGCTTGTTAAGATTAAATGCTGATTTTTCATCAGAAACCATGGAGGCAAGAAGGCAGTGGTATAACATAGTTAAGGTGCTTAAAGAAAAAACAGCCAGCCAAGAATTCTGTATCCAGCAAAATTGGCTTTCAAAAATGAGGAAAAGTTCAAAATATTCACAGACAAAGAGAAATTAGGAGAGTTTGTCAAGAAGGAACCTGCCTTTCAAGAAATACTAAGTGGATTTCTGCAGGGTGAAAGGGAAAAATATGAGAGAAAGGATCGGAGGAGGGTGCAGGAAGGAAGATTATTAGTAAGACTAACTAAAAAGAGAAATAAAAAATAATATGTGACATAAACCTAAAGAAAATATGACTAATTTAAGTAATGCTTTGACAGTAATAACATTGAATGTTAATAGATTAAACTGTTCAATCAAAGGAATGGCAGAATGGATAAGGAAATATGAGCTTTCTCTATACGGTCTACAAGAAACTCATCTTTAGAACCAGGGGTGCAAGGAGGTTGCAAGTGAAATGGTTGGAAAACAATTTTACTAGCAAAAAATAATCAACAAAGGGTGGGAGTAGCTATACTATTATTGGACAAAATAGAATTTACATGCAAACTATTGTAAGAGACAAAGAGGAACACTAAATGTTAATAAAAGGAGAAGAACACTAAATGTTAACAAAAAAAGAAAGAACAATCATAAATATTTATGCACCTAACCAGGGAGCCTCAAAGTACATGAGGCAATCATTGGGAAAAATAAGTGGATTAAAATGACTCTACAATTATAGAGGGAAACTAACACACCATTATCAACATTAGACAGAACTTGAAAGAGGGTCAATAAAGAAACAGTGACCTTGAATAATACATTAGAGGATCTAGACCTAATAGACATATACAGAGCATTATACCAAAATATAGTGGGATATACATTCTTCTTGAGAGAACATAGATCATTTTCCAGGATAGACCACATACTTGGCCACAGAACAACTCTCAAAGAATTCAGAAAAATTGAAATTATACAAAGTAATTTCTCTGACCACAATGGAATGAAGCTGGAGATCAGTAAAGGGCAGAGAACCAGATTAGGCAAAAAGATTTAGAAGTTAAGCAAAACCCTCTTAAGCAATTGGTGGACCACGGAGGAAATTATAAAAGAAATCAGTAACTACCTTGAAACAAATGAAAATGACAACACAATGTATCAAAATCTATGGGATGCAGCAAAAGATGTACAGAGAGGGAAATTCATAGACATGAATGCCTATATTTAAAAAGAACAAAGAACTAAAATAAAAGATCTAACTGCACAACTGGAGAAATTAGGAAAGAAACAGTAAACATCACAAAGCAAGTAGAAAGAAGGAAATAATGAAGATTAGAGCAGAGCTAAATGAAATTGAGAATAAGAAAGCACTAGAAAACATTAACAAAATCAAAAGCTGGTTCTTGGAGAAGATTAATAAAATTGGCATCCCTTAGCTAGACTAATAAGGAAAAAAAGAGAGAGGATGTAAATACATAAAATAAGAAATGAGGACAGGGATATCATCACACTGAAGTAAAGAGTGTCGTAAGAGGATATAACTGAAAAATTGTATGTCAACAAGATGGATCACTTAGATGAAATGGATAAATTTCTAAAAACTCACAAGCAGTCTACACTGATGAAAAAAGAAATTGATGAACTCACTAGACCAATTAAGGATAACAAGATTGAATTAGTCATCAAAAACCTCCCAACTAAGAAGAGTCTAGGACCAGATGGATTCACAGGTGAATTCTTCCAAACATTCCATACAGAACTGACACCAATCCTGCTTGAACTCTTCCAAAAAATAGAAGTGGAGGGAATATTGCCTAATTCATTCTATGATGCCAACATCACCCTAATACAAAAGCCACATAAAGATGCCACAAGAAAGGAAAACTACAGACCAATCTCTCTAATGAACATTGATTCTAAAATCCTCAACAAAATATTTGCTAGTTGTATTCAACAACACCTCAAACAAATTTCATACCACGACCAAGTGGGTTTCATCCCTGGTAGGCAAGGATGGTTCAACATAATAAAATCAACCAGTGTAATACACCACACTAACAGATCAAAAGAAAAAAATCACATGATCTTTTCTATTGATGCAGAAAAATATTCAACAAAATAAAGCACCCTTTCTTGATAAAAACACTTCAAAAGATAAGAATAGAAGGAAATTTCCTCAACATGATAAATACTATATATGAAAAATGCACAGCTAACATTATATTCAATGGTGAAATCCTAAAAGCTTTCCCTCTAATATCTAGAACAAGATAAGGATGCCCACTGTCTCTGCTTTTATGTAACACTGTGTTAGAAGTACTTGCTCAAGCACTTAGGCAAGAAAAAGATATAAAATTCATGCAAATTGGAAAGGAACAAATAAAAATTTCACATTTGCAGATGACATGATTCTATACATAGAAAACCTTGAGAAATCTATAACAAAGTTTTTAGAGCTGATAAATGAGTTGAGTAACATGGCAGAATATATAATCAATATGCAAAAATCAGTAGCATTTCTGTATAGCAATAATGAGGAATCTGAGGAGGAAATCAAGAAAAAAATTTTTATTTACAATAGCAACTAAAAGAATCAAATACCTAGGATAAACTTAACTAAAGATATAAAAGACTTGTACATAGAAAACTATACAACATTTAAAGAAAATCAAAGAAGACCTAAATAAATGGAAGAATATTCCCTGTTCATGGAATGGAAGACTAAGCATCATTAAGATATCTGCCCTAACCTAATTGATTTACACATTTAATGCCATCCCAATAAATCTACAAGAGCATTTTTACTGAAAGAGAAAAGCTAATTATAAAATTTATTTGGAAGGACAAGCAGGCCCAAATAGTCAAAGATATATTGAAAAAGAAAAATGAAATTGGAGGATTCATGCTACCTGACTTTAAAACATACTACAAAGCTACAGTAGTCAAAACTGCATGGTATTCACGCAAGGATAGACATACCAATGTAACAGAATTGAGAGTTCTGAGATAGATCCTTGCATATAGAGTCAACTGATATTTGACAAGGTCACTAATCCCACTCAACTGGAAAAGAATAGCCTCTTCAACAAATGATGCTTGGAGAACTGGATATCCATATTCAAAACAATGAGAGAAGATCACCATCTTATGCTGCATACAACAATTAACTCAAGATGGACCAAAGATCTAAATATAAGATCCAAGACCATAAAATTCCTAGAAGATAATATAAGGAAACATCTACAAGAACTTTTATCAGGAAACGGTTTCATAAAACTACACCCAAAGCATGAGCAATAAAAGAAAGAATAGATAAATGGGACCTCCTTAAACTTAAAAACATTTGCCCTTCAAAGGAGTTTGATAAGAAAATGAAAAGATGGCCTATTCAATAGAAGAAAATATTTGGTAACCATCTATCTGAAAAAGGCCTAATATCCAGCATATATAAAGAAATCTAGCATC
Source organism: Dasypus novemcinctus (assembly GCF_030445035.2). NCBI lineage: Eukaryota > Metazoa > Chordata > Mammalia > Cingulata > Dasypodidae > Dasypus > Dasypus novemcinctus. The sequence goes on from NC_080688.1 coordinate 55,258,904, forward strand.
TCAAAAATAAAAGTCAAACAACCCATTGAAAAAATGGACAAGAGTTTTGAATAGACACTTCTCCAAAGAAGAAATGCAAATCGCTAAAAAGCACACGAAAAAATGCTCAATATTACTAGCTATTAGCGAAATGCAAATCAAAACTATGATGAGATATCCTCTTGCATCTATTAGACTGGTGGCTATTGCTATTAAAGAAAACAACAACAACAGAGAACTACAAGTGTTGGAGACGATGTGGGCAAAAGAGAATACTCATCCACTGCTGGTGGAAATGTAGAATGGTACAGCCATTGCAGAGGACAGTTTGGTGTCCTCCGGAAGCTAACTATAAAACTACCATGTGATCCAGCATTCCTCTGCTGGGCACATATGCAGAAGAACTGAAAACAAGGACACAAACAGATACATGTACACTAATGTTCAAAGCAGTGTTATTAACTATTAGGAAAAATAGGAAGCAACCCAAATGTCCAACAACAGATGAATCGGTAATCAAACTGTGGTATATACAAACAGAGGAATATTACTCAGGTTTAAGAAGGAATGCAGTATTAACACACAGGATAATATGGATGAATCTTGATGACCTTGTGTTAAGTGAAGAATGCTGGGCATTGAAGAACAGATTTTACATAACCTCACAGATATGACTTAAGCAAATTGAGCAGACTCACAGAACTAGAGTCTGGAAGACAGATTTATAAGAGACAGAAAGGGAGAAGAGGGTTGTGAGCCAAAGCCCATATGGGTAAAATCTGTGATAAGAAGGATGTGCTTGGGCAGTGGATGTGCATGAGAGTGGTGTAGTGATATGATTGGGATCTAAAGTACTGGTCTGTGATGGGGAGTATGGCAGGGCAGTTGGGTTGGACCATCAATGGAACTGGGAGTAGGGTTGGAGGATGGAGCAAGTGAATTCTCAGGATTTGTGGGTCTGTGGTTAAAACTACAATGTTGGGAATGTTCTTTGGGCACATAGGAAGAGGAAGGTTACTGGTGCATGGTGTCAGGCATTGGGGATATATGGGATAAAGTGTACCTGGGGCATGCTTCTGTGGAATATATAAGTGTTCATCTTGTCATAGTGTGTTACCTCAGTGGATGGAGACCTACACAATAAACAAGAAAATATTAAACTCCCAACTTGAGGAGTCCTTCTATGTTCTAAATTAGAGGGACAAGAGTCCCTGGAGAACATAGACTGAGTCCCCCAAAAGAAAACAGACCAAGTTACCAAACCCTCAATATTATTGCAAATAACTATGAATCTTATTCTTCAAAAATTGAAACTCAGTGGTTACAAAAAGTTCTGAGGAGAGGTGAAAGGAAGAATAGAATAGATGGAATATAGGGCATTTTTAGGGCATTGGAATTATTCTTCATGATCTTGCAATAACAGATACAGGCCATTTTAAACTTTGTAAAAACCTATACAAGTGTACAGCCCAAAATGTAAACCATAATGTAAACCATTGACCATGATTAGTAGCAATGCTTCAGTATTTGTACATCACTGGTAACAAATGTACCATTCACATGTAATATGCTATTAATAGGGGAGAGTAGAAAAGGGGGAGGGCATGGGGTAAATGGTAATCCCCTATATTTTCTATATGACTTTTCTATAACCTAAAGCTTCTTTGAAGATAAATGGAAAAAAATAAGACACTGGAGGAATATATGGAAGAAATTGTCACTGTACATACAAGACAATAAATCTTACAGTGATGAAAGACAGTGCTTGAAATTTTTTGTATTATTTCAATTTTTCATTTTTTTTTGTACTTTGTTATTTTTAAAGCTATTATTATTTCATTTTTTTATTAACTTTATTTGGTTATTTGGTTGGCTTTGTTTTTGTAGAGGTTTTGGAGCACAGAAGGCAGGGGAGAATCACAGGTGTGGGGTGTTGATGACGGGGAGATGTGTGGGGAGTGGGGCACTTGGGCATGCCTACAAGACATGTGAATATGTTCCAGTGTTCACGGGGCAGTCTCAGTGAGTGGAGACCCACACAATAGTGAAAAGAATATTGAATTCCCATCCTGGGGAGTTAGGTTACATTCTCTAGTAGAACAGCAAGAATTCTCCTGTTACAAGGGCAGTGCTCAGTGAAGGAAGACAGATCATTATACCAGGTCCTTGATATTGATGATTGTATGTATGAACTTTTTCTTGTGAAAATGAAACTCAGCCTAGTATTATATATTGCCTAAGACTTACCTCCTGAAAATCTCCTTGTTGCTCCAATGTGGCCTCTCTCCAAGCCAAACTCAGCATATAAATGTACATCCATCCCCCCAGTGTGGGACATGGCTCATGAGGATGAACCTCCTCGGCACTGAGGAATTATTATCAAGTGCCAACTATCAATGCATCCAGAAAAAGACCTTGACTAAAAGGGAGAAATATTAAATATGAATGAGTTCTTATGGCTAAGAGATTTCAAAGTGACGCAGGAGGTTATTCCAGAGATTAAGCTTATACACATCTCAGCAGCATCTCATTGACTGCCACAGTAAACAACTGGTAGGGCTCCTGAAGGCTCTAAAGACATCTAGATACTATAAACAGGGTAGACAAACTCAGGAATTTGACACCCTGTCAGTGGGCCTTATTCTGGAATTTATGCTGCCTGACAGAACTAGACTCATTTATAGTTTCCCTACACATGGCTCTTCTGCCCCCTTTATCTGAAGATATAATTAGCACTATACTTGTTAAATATGTGTCCCAGAGACTTAAATCTTTGGTCCATTCATATACCAGTTGAATCCTGAATCTCAGCAGAGTTGCAATACCTATTTTCCCATTCACTGGACTCACCGAGGACAACTAACAAGGAGACAATAATGGACAACATTCATACCAAGGAAAAGAGAGTATCTGTAACTGCAAACAAGGTAGTTCTATCCGTTGTCCCATGGGACCTAAGCCCCCTCTCAATAAGAAACAAAATGAGCATCACTATCCCCAAATCCTCAAGACTTGGGAGTAAAGAATGAACTAAAGTAGACTAATTATTACTCTATTATAGATGTATTATTATTCAAGCAATGAAATAACTTTTATCATTGACATAAAGGCAATGGCCACCAGAGGGTCTGAGGGGAGGGAGAAGAAAGAATATGTGTAATATGGGGGCATTTTTGGAACAGTGGAATTGTCCTGCATGATATTGTAATGATGGATGCAGACCAGTATGTATTTTGTCATAACCTACAAAATTGTGCTGGCAGAGTGTAAACTATTATTTAAACTATAGCCCATGGTTGGTAGCAATGCATCAATATGTATTCATCAATTGTAACAAATGTACCACACTAATGAAGAATGTGGGAAAGTGAGAGGGGGGAGAGGGGATGGATCATATAGGAATTCCTTATATTTTTAATATAACATAAATGTAATCTAAAGCTACTTCAAAAACAAACTTTTTAAAAAATAATAAATGAATTGAATGAATGAATGAATGAATGAATGAATGAATGAATGGCTGGACAATGGTATGAGCCAGGTAGTTCACTGTTGAAGTGACAGCTTACAGATAAGAAAGGGAAGGGGGCTAGAATGATATATATGATAATGTAGTAGAGTTGGAGACATCAGTGTGAACATATGTTTGGTTCAATAGTGATACAGTTACACATAGAAATGTGTGTTTGTATATACAAATCGATCTACACATATGCATGTCCTTGCTCAGAATGGTCTGAAAAGCAAAACATCCCAACAGAAACAAGAACACCTAGTGTACTATTCTCCAAGAAAAGGTAGTAGCACCACTTGGAGAAATGGCAAATAAGAGGACTGTGGCAGGGGATACATAAGATAAGTGGAGCATCTTATAGTGCTAGAATGAAAGGAAATGCTCAAAGCACACACACAATGATGGGGTTTATGTAAAAGGGACACAGGAACCAACTGAAAGGTCTTCTAATGTTTAGCTCTGGAAAAATTTGAGCAACAAAATTAGGATTAAGTTATAACCAAAGTATAAGAGAAGTATCCATGAGTCCAGACTGATAAAAATAAATAATTCAATAAAACAGGAGGAAGAGACAAATCTCCCATGGAGACAAACTCCAGATACTATAAAAATTCAGCCCTCAAGGAGGTGGAGCATAACTCTCCATTCCTGAAAGTGGACTGTAAATTGTGACTTCCTTCCAAAGAGCACGGTATGGAAAGGGGACCAAAAAAGTGTAATATTATAAGAGAGCAATCTGATAAACACTACCTCAGCCAGGTGATAAAGGTTAACATCAACAAGAAGTCATGTTTGACAGTATGTACTCTTGATACGATGTGTTGATAATGCCATTTCTGTGGCCCACCTCCACATACCCTTTATCCAAGTTTCATCATAAGAAAAACATCAGATTAATTCAAATTGAGGAATATTCTGTAAAATACCTGAGGATTACTCCTCAGAACTATCAACGTCAAAAAAGCAAAGAAAGTCTAAGAAGACAGGATGCTTAATCATAACACAGTATATGCAATGGGACCCTGGAACAGAAAATAAGCCAGCAGGTGAAAACTAGGGGATTTTGGGTAACGAATGGATTTTAGTTAATAATGATTTATCAATATTGGCTCATTAATTATAAATAATGTACTGTGATAAAGTAAGTTGTTTAAGAATAGGGAAAACTAGGTGAAGGGTGTATGGAAGCTCTCTGTATTAACTTCAACATTTTCTGTAAATCTAAACTATTGTAAAAAAAGTTTATTAAGAAAAAAATTGTTTGACATTTTGTCTTAGCATTGGAAGTGCCAACGTTTCTCGTGAGTCCCCAATTATAGTCCTCAGGAATAGTCACATATTACACTTTCAGTACGAAAGTTGTAAATAGGGAAACACACACATTGACAGACACAAACACACAGACAGACATGAACATACAGATGCATATGCACATACATATGCATATAATCACACTCATTATCACAGAGCATGCAAGGGCAAAGAAGACACAATAAAGGTGGGAAAATATCCAAGGCACATTCCATTCTTCACTTACCTCACATCTAAGAAACCCACATAGATTATCTTCCACAAGTCCTGCCATTTTGCCAAGGAAAATCATTTCATAAGGTAACATCCCTGACTTCCATTTGAATGAATCTTAACATAACCTAACATATACTCACAACTTATGTTCCAAGTCACAGGATCATTTATACTTTCATTTCGCTAGGATAGCTAATATTTGAAACTAGTTTACTCTATGGGAGTTCTTTAACACTTGGATAAGAAAAGTAAAACGTCTTGCCCCAAACCAATAAATAAGTGACAGCCTGCAAATTTAATATAGAAATAATTAATTTTCATAGATGATGGTATAGTCCAGCAAAACCTTGTAAATTTGTCCTACTAAATAGGTAAAATAAATAAAAACATAATGAAAATTTTTATTTATGGAACAGTTTTTAGTAGAGAGTAATAGAATGAAACTGTTCTAAAGCTGGAAAGAATTTTTGACACAGGCTTTTATATTTAACAAAGAAAATCTATTTAAAGAAGCTATTTTTAATGTACCCATTCATTTTATTCATGCATACACAGCTGCTAAAGTGGTAATCCTATTGGCCTTTACTATGAAAAAAAAAGCTAAATATTTTTCCATTTTAGTATTGTGAATTTGATTTTTTTAATAGTCAAAGAAAAGCTAACTTTACTCCAGCAAGAATGAATAACAATAATCCCGAATAAGTGGAGTGTGAAATAATGACTTTATGGTTTTACAATGTACACAGTAGCATCCTTACACATCCAGTCCATAGACACCTAACCCATAGAGTTTATTTATTCACTTACTTATTGATTAGTGGCCTCAAAAAAGCTATTTAAAAAAACACAACAAAAACATTTGTTAGGCTTCTACCTACATCTTTCCATTAAAGGGGAGCTAGCATAAAATAGAGAAAGAAAAAAATATGAGAGATGTATCATGTATAACATTTCTAGACAAAGAGGAGCTATAAAGATTTTATTGTTGGTTTTATTTACTTGTTTATTTACTTACTGTGTTATTTTATTCACTTTGGAGTTGAACAAGAATTATAGAAGCACAATGGCAGCCCTTTTAATTTACCAGGCGCACTTTGTCCATTAGAAGCATACTGTCTTGTTTAGAGCTTGGATATAATCAGATTCACTTTCCTTACCACAGAAAAGCAGATTTCTTAACACTCAGCATATGTCTTGCCTTATACCTGCCAAAAGAAGTAAGGAGCTCTCTTAAAAATTCAGAAAATTGATCAGTTTATCAAAAAAGTTATTGGATAACTTCTAGGTAAAAAGCTTTTACTGGCTGTTATGTGGGATAGGTGATGCTAGAGAAAAGGCCCTTAAGGAATATGCAAGCAATTTGAGTATTTGAAAATACATTTAACAAGAAAGTTCATCTATATAAATAGCCAAATTTTGGCAGAGATGATAAGCATCATAAAAATTCCAAGGACATAGCGGTCAAGATCATGAAGACATGAAAATGAGGTGAATGTTTCCTGGGCGTGTCCTTGTCACTCTTCTGGGCAGTGGAAAGTTCAGTTGGGAGTGAACTTTCCTGTTTCTGTCTAGTAATAGTATCCTGACAGTCTCCTATCTGCCAAGTAACCTGCATAGAAGATTTCTCAATTTCCTGCTCCAGGGGAAATTTTTCTTGTCTCACCCACACTCCCTCCACACCTATACACATCCAAACCTTGTAAGACATATAAACAACACTAAACTCAAAGATTCAGTAACAAAGTCCGAATTAGATGGAGTTGGGGAAGAGGAGAAAGAAGTGATGCATGCAGTCATGTAATAATCTACTAATTGAACTACTTCATTCCTTTTGGACTAAGGTAGGATGCTTGGAGGTAGGGATCTCTTTTCTAACTGGAAATGCTTTCATGCAGGTATTATAGATGTCCATGAATGGTCTAGCACAGACCATTTCTTTAGTCCTCTGTCCATACTTTTATCTGCTCAGAACTTTACTCAATTTACCTTCATCTCTTCTCCCTAATTACTGCCAGTTCTTGCCTCCTCTTTACTTCCTCTGGCCATCATAATCTACTCAGTTGTTCACAAATCCCAAGCAGACTCTTTTGTCTTAGAAATTCCCATGCATGTGAGTCATGGACACTTGTCAGCTACTTCCTTTGACTTTTGGGTAAAGGAGAGGGAAACATTTTGGGCAGAGGGGATGAAGGAGGGAATGATGTGCAGTGCAAAAATCAACCACTCCAGGTTGTGATTTATTTTTGTTTTCCTTCGGTTGTTTCAGATGATATAAATGAAAAATTTTTTAAAAAGTCTGACACTACAAAGGTTTGATTTTCTTAAAATAGATTCTCTTTGATTTGTATCTTTCCTACCCATGACTTGTAATATATATAATACATATATATATTATAAAATACATATATATGTGTGTGTGTGTGTATATATATATATATATGTATTTATGCCAAAAGAGTCTCTATCCTTATTACAACTTGAATTCCATTACCAAACACTTGCCTTAAAGATAATATCCCCTTTAAAATTTTTGTATTTTCTTCCTTACTATGAAGTTATGGATTGGGGTGGTCCAAAATAGAAAACTACTGAGATGCAGTATGATTTAGCTTTTTGAGGTAAGTATGAGATATAGATGGCTATTTGTTCAGCAAACCTGTGTCTTCCTAAAAGACACACAGCTAGAGAACATTTCCTAGCTTGGGTGTGGTCATGTCACAGAGTTTCTAGCCAATGGAAGGTAAGCAGAAATAAGATGTGCCTCTTCCAATCCTAGCCCAGAGAATTCTCCTGTATAATCTTCTACATTTTGTTATATTTTGTCTGCTGGATGGATACAGAGCATCCAACAAGGGGTGCTGAGATTGAAACCACAAAATGGAAGTAGAGACTGGGTCCTTGAATCCTATATGGAAGGTTGCCAACCCAGCTTTTGCGTTGCAAATGATTTGAATAATAATTAAACTCTTAGGGTATTAAGCCATGATGATAAGGTAAATTAACATTAGTGATTAAGTTACTTAAACTAACAAATAAATTGAAAGTAGAAGTTAGGTATTATTATAATGAAAACCTAACATTTATGACACTAGTGTAGTATTAGACAGCAAGCAACAAGAAAACATACACAATAGTCTGGCAGCAAAATATTTGGTAAAACTGCCATGTGCAATAACTTGGAAGGGAGATTTTTGGCCTAGGGGAGTTTTTGGCCTAGGGGAAGTGGTTGGAAAGATTCGGTGGGGTAGTTAGCTGGCTTGCAGCAAAATATCATAAGAAAAAGTGAGTTCTGGAGAGAACTGGCTGCTTTTCAAACAGACTGAAGTGGAAGGAACAAATCCAAAGAAAAAGGCTCTACAGAGTTGTCAAAATAGAGTGCATCTGGATTCCAATAGGAAGAACTCTGGGTTTGATTACTGGCACATGGAAAAATCTAGAAACAAAACATCTGAAGTCTACTAATATTTTAGAGAATGTTATTGTCAAAGGATGCAAGCCTGGACTAAAATACAGTTTAGTTGTTCAAGGCTTTAAACAATTTTGGGTACTCTGTTACACTGGAAAGAAGAGGGCTGCAAAAACTGTGTGACTTTAAGGAAGGCATATTCCACAGCATCCCACAATGCTGTAGCCAAAGTGGATACTAAATTAGAAATATTTTCCCAGAGCTACATGCAAAGGGCTTTCAAAACAATGGACAAGGGAGTTTTCAGAGAAAGGAGTCCTAAATGAGATGTTTCTCTACTTGCCAGGAAAAGGGAATTACACAAATTCTGTCAGTAGGAATGAGTAACTGTTAGACACAGAATATCTTATATTCTTGCCTTTTCTGAGTAAGAGCTAGAATCTACAATAAGGCCATCAGAAGCTGAAATGAGTCAAAGTCCCTGAATTGATGCATGAAAGATTTCCTACAAGTGTCTGCACTGGAATTTGGCTGGTGTTAAGTTTTATTGGTTTAAGATATTCAGATTTGGGGTTTCCTCGTAGCAAATATTACCCTAACCAGAAAGAGGAAGCATTAATTTTCAAACAGAAAATAAAAGATTGCAAACAAAAACACGGAGTTTGAGTAAGATAAGTTCATAAGATACTGAGGAGACTATGGTTAGTGGAGAAAGTTTTCAAATATTGAAGTCCTTAGCTTAAATGCATATGTGATGAGAATATTAGGATACATTATTACTTGTAGATACTGTAGGCTGAATTAATGCATCAGCTGAGCTTTTATCACTTAGAATCCCTTCTAGCACATTTTGCAAGAATGGTACAATTAGCCTCTTCCCTGTATTCACATACCCTTGCAAAATGTCTTAGTTTGCCAGGGAATGTTTTGGGACATCCAGTTCACACTCTCGTGGATATCTGTAGGCTGGGAGGGAGCAGAGATCCTCCACTGTGACTGCAGAAGGAACTTAAATATGCATATCAAATACTCCATGAGAAATTATAGAGAGAATGCATGGAGTTAGGGGACTAAACTTGAAGTCTTATGAGTCCCAATCACCATGTTCTAACCTGGGTGGTACCTCTGGTGAGTACTCAGCCTTGGCCTGCTGACAGGACCAGCAGTAAACAGTGGTGATCCATTCTCAATATCCTCACAGGGTAATGGGCAATTCAGAAGGGGATCAAAGACCAAAAATATACTCCATCTTCACAGAAGGAAACTCATCAAGACTTCCAGCAGGAACATGTCCCCCTGCACTGCAAATTGAAATATAAGGAATAATGAAATGTTCTCTATGGGTTTGCTTTTATTTATAAGATTTGAGAAGCAACAACTAGATGAATTCCTGAAACAGATGAATGGAGAAACGTATTCCTTCATTGGGACAACACGATTGAGACCATAGAAGCCCCTCACTTAAAGTTGCATTTGAGATGAGTATTTTAACCTAATAATTATGTTCACCATGAATCAAATTCATTTTAAATAGCTTAAAAAGAAATAGCATTTAGTTTAATTCTGATGAGGATGAAGTTTTGCTTCATTTGACCAAGGGTGTTTAAGATTTGAACAATAATGTGTAATATAGAAAGTCTTTAATAGCAACCTTTTCCATTCTAACTAGTGCATAATATTGGTTTTGCAATCATTTAGTAATTATATAAGGAGGACATATTTATTACGAATTATTGATTTTATAATTACTGCTGCTGGTATTCACATTATTACACAATGAAAATCTTTTAATATACAATGCTCTTCATCCTCAGCTGGTGAATAGATAGTGCAATACAATTTAGAGAGTAGCCAAGAGTAGATTTTTATCGGTATTTTCTTTTTTTTTTTTTGCCAACCAGCTAAATGGTTTGCTTTCTGAAAAATATTGCTAATGGTTCTTAAGCAGAGAGGAATGTCCAATTTCAAGGTCATTCCTGGAAGTTGATTACAGCCACCCAATGAGCACAAGGTTCCTATTTAACTGTTAAGTTATTTTTGCTGCACTCATTGCTGGGAATTAAAAAGTTATGGCTGTAAATTTGCTGCCAGCTAAATAGACATCAAAGGCCACAATCATACACTGGATCATGACACATGGAGATATATCTCTTAAGAAATTGATTTTTCCCCATGTGCAAGGCAGTTTTGCGTTACTCCCCTTGTGGAGCTTAGCACAGGAAATGTCTAGGCAGGCCGAGTGTAATTGTCAGCATAGTTTATATTCTGGGCTGAGAACTCCTTTTATTATTTTTTTTCCCTCCTTGAAGATGTGCAAAAAGGTTGTCTAAGCATATATTTTGATTTTACTTGCCAACAGATTGTGAATAGCTGATTTAAGGTCACTGTCACCCCCAAATGGGAAAAGATTAGGTTTCTGAGGACCAGAAATATTAAAAAGTCTGCCCAAACAATATTTGCTGCTCACCAGAATTCAAAATTGCTGATTTTCACTCCAGAAACATCTTACAGTTTTGTAAAGGCTGTTGAGTCTATTAGGCTGTTTTAATCCTTCAGATTTTTCACTATCCTGAGGATAAGAGCATCAAATAGAATTACATAGGCTTGATTAGTGTTTTTCTCTCTTCTGTATATCCACTTGCTAGAGGGACCCATATTTTTCTCAAACAATGTTCAAATAAAAAGCTGTGTCTAAATGAAATACCTGAAAAATCAAATAATATTTTGAGTATGTGCAGGGAGACTTGGTGCTATTCTTAAGCTTCCTATATGGTAAACCTTTGTAAGTAATGCTTTCTGCTGTGAATTTTCCTGGTATGATTGGGAACTCAATGTTTAGAACACAACCACTGGAGGGAGAAGTCTGGCTGACCCCAAATGCATTTTTTCATCTGCAAAGATAAGTTAGTTATTATATTTTGGGTGGAAGTTAAATTCCACGTTCACCAGCTCCTGGCTGTAGAATACTCTAAAATCTCACCCCAAATTTTCTTTTCAAATTTATCTCGCACTACAGTCAGGCATAGTGGCTCACTTCCCTTAGTTAGGCCATGCTTATTTACATCCTCTTGCACTTCTCATCCCCTGAAAAGCTCTCCTCTCTCTTCTATGTCTCATACCTACCCATCCCTGCCCTTGTGCCCCCAGCTCTCTCGCTTTCTTTTCCATTTATACATTTGCTGTCCATAGATCCTTCACATACCCATTTGAGCTCCATGTCCTTCAGGAAACACTCTCTCTTCTCTTTTAGGTTACTACTTGCTTAAAAACTTAGTCATTTTCTAATTCTCTTATTATCTGTCTGCTTAATGTGCCAATTTGCAATTGTTTCTCTAACCAGAGAAGATTTTTCTTTTTAAAGATGTTCTGCTCTTTTGCAAACAAAATGCTTGGCCCACAGAGGTGTTCACTAAATGCTTTTAAAAATAAATGTAATGGAATTGAATTCTGGGAATGGGATTCCAGCTGGGAATGGATAAGGAACAGTCTGTGACAGGACCATACCATGGATATTCCTTAATTTGATATTGTGACATTTTATTAGCTACAGTTTGTTAACTGATCTATCAAAGGGTCTTGGTTACACCCATTCCCAATAAGGATGAAGGAAAGTGAGGTAGATTTTATAACTTCCATTTCATAGACTAAAAAATGAGATTGAGAAATTAAGTAACATAGTCAATGTCACAAAACCAGTCAAAAAGTCAGCAAATGAGCTGACTTTGAATCCTGACTTTGCAGCCCATGTTCTACACTACATTGCTCCACAATTATATGATACGCTTCTTCCTACTTTCTTTGATCCTCCAACAATGCACATGAGGTACTTTGTAAATGTAGAATGAGTAAACATAGTTTAATAGAATTTTACAAGAGTGCATACTGTATCATTTTGCCTCTATTAGTACCATCTTCATCCTCACTCAGTTGATGTCCTCACTCATTTCCACCCATAAATATTTACCTTTCAGAAACCAATTCCAGTCTTACTACCAAAATCAAACATTTTATGGCTTCTTCAGGCCATATCAATCTCATTATCCTTGTATTAGAAAGTATTATTTTTCATCTCTATTTCTGAAAGATTTTGATTCTCAGTGGTTTTCATGCTCATTTATGAGGAAAGTAAGGGGTCCTAGAGCGATATTGTTTGAGGCATCCACCACTACCCCCACCATGGTTCCACCATGGTTCCCAGCATCAGATGAATATATATGGAGACTTGAATAAAGGCATCTCATTGCACCATAGAATAAAAGGAGATAGACTGTGCCTTGTACCTCTTAAGGTAGAAGAAATGGGAATTTTCCTTCTTTGATTCCCAAAATGGCTGGGCATCAGAATCAGCTGTGGAGATTATTCACAACTTGAGTACCTGAATTCTATCCCATACTTAAGTAAGCAGGATAACATGAACAGAGTATTAAATAAGGAATGCATGATTCATCTTTCAGAGACCGATAATGGGCTTTCCTCAGGCCCTGTGAAAGTTGAGGAGGTCTCAGTGGGCAAGCATCTGATCTGGTCATCCTAATTTCCCCACATCTCCCCCTTAGAGAGAGTGACCCACATTAACTGAGAAGTTATAGTATACTCTGGAATAGTAGCAGGTTTACTCTCTCTCCTCTTCTTACTTCTTTATTTCAATGAATTCATTCATTCATTCCATATTTATTTAGCACCTACACTGATTTAGGTACTCTCATATGAGCTTGGGGTATAAAGCTGAAGAGAACCAAAATTAGCTCTCACTTTAGTGAGTTTATATCTTATTGGGGAAGACAAACAAAAGCATAAATAAATATTTTAAAGTTAATAAATAAATTGCTAAAGAAATGGTAAATCTTGTGAAGATAAAACCCAGGGTGTTGACAGAAGAATGTCACTGAGATGATGGAAGTTCCTTTGGATTATATGGTCAGGAGGAATGACCTGAAAGAGGTAGCATAAAAGTTCTGGGAGCACAGTGTTTCAGGCAGAGGGCCACAGGTACTAAGGGCCTAAGGAAGGCGCGAGTTCCATGGTTTCCAGTTAAAAAATATATAGCATAAATCTAATGTGCTAATGGGAGAGGAAAAGGGGGAAAAGATCTGAAATGAAGTAGGAAGAGGCCAGTGACAACAGTTAGGATTTGAGATTTAATTTGGAGCATATTTGGAAGCCACTGGAAAATTTTAAAGACAGAAAAAATGTGACATTACTTATTAGTTGAGTGCACAAGGTACCATGCTCTGGTTGATTCTATGGGGAAAAAAGTGATGGAGTCGTCAGTGGATTTTACAATCCTGTTCTGCTTTAGGAATTGGACACAAAATCAGCATGAAGGAAAAATTTCACAAACATATGTTCACCTCATAGAAATATTTTGAGTAATAAATGTGTATTTACATATATATGTATACATGCATTACATGCAATTATATACTTCAGAAAGATAGCCACACACTTCAAAAATGTACAAGTATGAAACATAGCCAGTTGGAACCTTGTAAATATTTCTAATGAAGCTATTTTACTTGGAATTGTGATAAAGTAGAACAGGGCTAGATTCCTTTCATTTATATACTTTCTAGTACAGATTATTATGGTTGAATTTTCCAAAATAGATTTTTGTTTTTCCATTTTGTAAACATGTGATTATTATTTATATACCTTTCATTTGTCTGCAGATGTTCAGCTTAGGGACACTCAATCAAACTAATGAATTATGAAATGAAACTAATAGTAACTCAACTTTTCCAAATTGCTGGAACAGAAGGCAATATGGAATTCATTACTGGAATTCCAGTATGGTGAAAGTTTTCAACACATAACTTGCCCCAATGTCAACACCTTCAGGTCTGAGAGCTGACTCATCCTCTAACACGTCACATAAACTGGTCACAAAATTGGTAGCAAATTGGAATGCTGGGCATTTAAACTCCAAACTGACATCTCTACTCAGGGAGTAAGTTTCTTTGGTGAGAGTTCCTATTGAAATATCGAAGTGTTATTTACCCCAAATTGGTGCATATGTCCATTTTTGAAATGTTCTGACATTTTCATCAACCCACTTCCAAAACAGATATCACTGAAACTTCTTTCTGGCAGTGGAACCTCTAGTCCATTTCATTTCTCTAGATAATCCTGCATTTTGAACCAGCCCCTGTTCTGCAAAATGCAGCTATACCTCTCTTAAAAACACATCCTGCAATCTTAAGTACTTGTGTCAGAGAGTTCTCATTTTCCAAGATGACATAGTGAAAGGATTCATAATGCAGGAATTAGTTTCCATTTTTTTGTCATGTTTCTGACAAGTTTTTTTTCATTTTTTTCCATTTTTATTGTATTTTTTTGAAGATACATAGATCACAAAAAATGTTACATTAAAAAGTATAAGAGGTTCCCACATATCCCACACCCAACCACCCCATTCCTCCCACATCAATGACCTCCTTCATCATTGTGGCACATCCATTTCATTTGGTAAATATATCTTGGAGCACTACTGCTCCATATGGATTATAGTTCACATTGTAGTTTACACTCTTCCCCAGTCCAATCACTGGGTTATGGCAGCATATATAATGCCTAGCGTCTGTCCCTGCAATATCATTTAGGACAACTCAAAGTCCCGAAAATGCCCTCACCTCACATCTCTTCTTCCCTTTCCCTGCCCTCAGCAACTACTATGGTCACTTTCTCCACATCAATGCCACAATTTCTTCCATTACTAGTCACAATAGTTCTATGATAGAATACCAGTAAGTCCACTCTAATCCATATTTTATTCCTCCATCCTATGGACCCTGGGATGGTGATGCCTACTCCACCTCTGTATCAAAAAGGGGCTTAGATCCCACATGGTTGATGGATGTGATTCTCCTGGTTGGAGTTGGCGTTGTAGGCACTCTTGCCTCCCTGTTGTGGTGGTTGACCATCTTTGCCCCCCTGTTAGCTGACCTGGGCAAGTCCAATGAACCAGAGAGTAGGATTTGCAACTCTGCTCAGGCTCAGAGCTCAGTTGGCACATGGCTAATCCAGAGATTCAAGTCTCCTGGGTATACACCAACTCCAGCTCCAACCACAGGTTCAGTAAAAGCAATAGAAGAGGCATGTGTAGAAAGGTCACATCTAAGTCCAACTTCATCACATTCAGGAGCACAAATTCCAAAGTGGAGCCCACTGACAAGGCACTGAGCTCCAGAGCCAACTGCCATGACCATAGAACCTGTGTGTCTCTGTAGCTCTCAAGAGCACCAGTACCTGGGGTTGTATCTACTTCAGCTGTCTCTGGGATCCTTCCGAGGTGTGTGTAAGTGCAAATACTCTGATGACCTCCCAAATCTTTTTTGAAGACCCTTAGTCATATAAACTCATTTATCTTTATCATTTCCTTTTAATCAAAGTATGTTTCTAGTTGTATCACCAGTTAGTGACTGGTAATAATCCCTCAGTGTCAGGGAGGCTCATCCCCCTGAGTCATGTCCCATGCTGGTGGGAAGGTAATGCATTCACATGCTGAGTTTGGCTTAGAGAGTGGCCACATTTGAGCAACATGAAGGCTCTCAGGAGGTCACTCTTAGGCACCCTGCAGTTCTAGGCCTTGTACAAATTTCAGGCACACAGTTTAATCAGCATAGTCATCAGTATCAGGGACTCATCATTGGACCATCCTTCTTCACTGGTCTTTGCCCTTGCACTTGGGGGACTGTTGCTGTTCCATTGAGGTATGTGACAGAGTTCTCCTGGCGAGGAACTCAGCACTCCATCAGTTGTTGTTTGTAACTGTAGCTACTCTGAAAATAATAGACTGTGTCACTGTGGGCAAGTCCCCTTACCTCCATAGAGCACAGTTTCTTCAACTGCAGAGATGATCTAACTCCAACTATGTTTATCTTTATCTTACTTGTTTGCTTGATTTGATCTAAGTGCTTGCTTTGAAAAGGGCCCTCACATTTCCATTTGTTATAGGCTTTAATATGTATGAAGATGGCAATAGATGTGCAAATCTGTATTTTATTATTCTTTCAAAGCAGAATATGGTATTTACCTTCATTGAACTTCACAATTACAGTAAATATCTTATTCAGAAAGTACAATGGGGCCTGTCAGACAACATCAGACCAGATCCCCGTCCTTCTGGTGTGGTGAATCCTTCATCCTTTTCCCAATCCAAAGAGTTTCTGAAGGGGCAAGCCAGTGAATCTAATCAATGCTTTGTTTTTTATTGCTTTTCAATTTTTATTTCTTTTTATGTCATTCAAAATATCCTTATACTCTTTAACTTTCAGACCAGGTCTTACAAGAAGCTTTGCCAAGCCAAAGAGCCAAAGTACAAAGTGCTAAAGGAGATCAACATGCTTTTCGAGGGACTCACACTCTCCTTCCCAAAATATATGAGTTAGTGCAAGATTAAGTGTGATAACATAACTTTTGATTATCTGGGTGACATGATTTAGCAAGGTAGTAGATCATTCAGAAATCATTCATATTTGGCCTTGAGATGTATTAGAGGTTGCCTCTTTGATCTCCCTTCCTAATTATGTTTTGCTTTGGTCTAATGTTAAAGAAATAATTTACATTCCCAAAGCACTTCCCAAGTAACAACAGAGAAAGGAGACTTAGGAAAAAGCAAGGGAAAGAGAACCAGGATAAGCTTTTTAAATGCCATGGAGATTTCATGAAGTAAATTTGTATGTAGATAATACACATTTCATTAAATTTAATCTTTGTTCTGCAGGTCAACTTCTCTTTCTTAAGCCTATTTCCAGTCCTCTCCTACACCAAAACAAAGGCATTGTGGATCAACAAACAAATGTGAATTTTGTGAGTACCTGCCATAAATGCAGAGATACAAAGAATGCATGTTGAGAAAGCAAGTCTCTTGCCATTCAGAAGCTTCCAATCAATGATGACAGATGAAACCAAAACATACCCAGTGTAGAAAATAGGAGATGACAGGGCACAAAAATATCATATAGTAATTAATTGTTCAACTGTGGTGTGGAGCATCCTTGCTAGAAGAAATTAAAGGAAAAGATCAGCGAGAGCTGCTAGAGTTAGGACACAGCTTCATAGAATTGTCTGAAATGGAACATAAAGGCTGGGCAGCATTTGAATAAGCAGAAGGAAGAGAGAAGGACATTCCAGATCAGGGGAACATAGCCCAGAAAAAGAATGATTTGGAAATATATTTTGCAATAAAAATATCCATTATATTGGCATAAAGGCTGGGCAACATTGATTTATTTTACCCAGAAGTTTCAAATAAAAAATCATAATGTTACCCAGAAAATGTGAAATGAGGGAGGTGAAAATTCCCCTAGACAAGAATGCATATTAATTGTTGAAATTCACTGCCTCCCTCCAGTTAAGGATTGGAACTGGATTTAGGAGGAGAATTCTAAAGTCAACCAACATTAGAAGTTTTGTACTAAGATTGGGGTGATCAAATCACATGCTTTAGGGCATCAAGTTTTTGCTGTAGGGCCCTCGAAAGACTTTTACCCATTCTTATTGGTGAAGACTTTTACATACTTTTATTGTCATGCAACATCAAGAAAAACCTGTGTTAAAGACCAGGCAACTAATGTCCTGTGTGAGCATAGCCTCAGAGAAAAATTAAATTTCTACGTTGATATATTACAACTTTCTTGCAACTCAAGACTCAGAACATTCCCAAAGCTTCCACTGGCCTAAATGTTCATTACTGAGACATCTTGAGAAGTGACCCCAGTAATGAGAATCTCATTGCTTTGCAGAAATATATAACTAAATGTGTCTCATATATTTCACTAACTATAGATATAGATCTTATGAGATGTATAGTTTTGTATGATGCTCAGGAGCAGGGAAAAAGAATGAGAAAAAAGGATGAGATGGGAAAGGACTGGAGAAGTGAATGTATTTTCTTTGAACATCATATCATATGCCACTACCCTCAAACAATTTATAAACTGCAAAGACAAACAATATGCATGAGAAACATAAAAATAAAAGGTACAATAGAATATGGACAATAAGGGAAAATAAGTCTGAAATGAGACAATATGATATGAAAGAAATAACAGGAATAGACAAATAAATAGAACAAAGAAGAAAGCTGAGAAATGGACCCACAAAATACATTCAACTTATCTCTGAAACTTGAGCAAAAACAATTCAATGGAAAAGCATAGTCTTTTCAACAAGTAGTGCGGGAACAAACTGGGCATCCATATGCAAAAAAAAAAAATTAATCTAGACAAATACCTTACACCTTTTGCAAAAATGTATTCAAAATGGACCATAGATCTAAATGCAAAACACAAAACTGTGCAACTTCTGAATTGTGCATAGTTGTACATTAACATAGAGGAAAAATCTGGGTGACCTTGCATTTGGTGATAACTTTTTAGGTACAACACCAAAGGCATGATCCATGTAAGAAAACACTGATAAGTTGAACTTCATTAAAATTAAAATCCTCTGCTTTGGGAAAGACACTGTTAGGAGAATAAAGCAAATAGTTTAAATGCCTACACATGTGGGAAAGACATGCTGTCGTGGAAGAAGGCAGTTACAGCTTTGAATGACATTATTTTGGGGGAGTGGCAGGATGGGGAATGGAAGAAAAAAGGCCCATATGTGCCAGACCTGTGTTAGGGCACGGTTTATGGGTCACTTGTCCAGTCCTAACAATTTTTTATGAATTAAATATTATTATTTTTTATGTATAAATGAAGAAGTTGTAGTTTGGTGAGGTTAATAAATTTGTCTAAGACTACATAGTTAAGTGATTAGTGGAGCTAGGTTTCAAAGCTAGGAGTATCTAACTCCAAAGTCTTTGCTTTTCCTAATTAGTAATGTAGGATGTAAACAGACTCTGAAAATGATCAGACCTCTTCCCAGAGAGGATTTTCAAAATCTTAAGAGCTTCAGATGATTCCAATTAGAACTCTGTAACTTTAAGAAAGAGAGAGAGAGAGAAAGAGACAGAGATGGAAATAAACAGAGACAAACAAATTGAGAAAAAACAAACAAACAAGAGAATGAGAATATCATGAACCAAGGAAAATTGTTTCCATTCTTTTGAAAACCTGAATTTATCTTAGACTCTCATTCACACACAAATCAGTCAAAATTATTATGTGAATTGTATTAAACAAAAAAAGATCCAAAATGGATCTCTATAATTTCTCATGTTGAGTACAGTTAGCTGCTATATTTCTCAGGTATGTCTGATATCATTTTCTCCAGTTGGTTGTTCCCAATCATATAGGGGTATGTGCCTATCGAGATGACAAACTACCCCCTGTCAGTTCACTTGGATGGCTGGAGTAGGAATCAAGCACAGTAGGTTTTTTTAGAAAAGGATTCACAGTGATTCTAATGTGCAGCAAAGTATCTTGCTTGAAAACCTAGGATAAAATTTTATCCTAAATTTTATTTTATCCTAAATTTATCCTAATTATCTATTATCCTAAAGGAGGTGGATAATATATAAATATGCTGGCACTTGGACTTTAAAGATACACAAACCTAAATTCACAAAACCAGCTATGACACTACCTTGAGCATGCTATTTAACGTTTCTAAATATTTGTTTCCTCGTCTATAAATGATGAAAATAACAACCATCTCTCATTGTTCTTGTGGTACGAAATGAGAAGATGGATGGACAGGATCTGGCACAATACCTGCTCAGTTAACGTTTGTCTTTTTTATTTCTTCCCTCCACTCCTACTCAGTTTAATATGGAAATCTAGTCCTCAAACAATTAAAAGCAACTTGGCCCAGGTTCTGGAGCTAGTTAAAAGCACAACAAAGCTTAGAAGCTTTCAAGCATCTCTCTTTCAAGCTTTGTTTTCATTATAAAATTTTAAAGATATTGGGGGGAAAACAACAACAACATTGAAAACTAATTGAGAGGAATAAATAAACTAGTATATGATTTTCCACTTTCCTGCCTGAAAGCTTCCAGTGCTGCTGTGAATCAAGCTTATGACCCGCTTAATGTGTTTCTGCCCCATCGTATTACACAGTCCTACCTCCCCCACTCTTCCAAAATCTTCAGCACCCAACCGAATTCCTGCCTTCACATACACCAGACCTTTTCTTCCCCACCTTTTTCTTCTCACTCAAGCTGTTCTTTCTGCTTTAATGTTTACTTTTATCCGAATATGACTCAACCTTTAAGAACCGAGTGAAAATCTTTCTAGTCTACAGAATAGTTTTTATTTTGGCTCCGTATTAACCTCATTAGGACAATAAAAAGAACCCTAGTCATGAAATTAAGTATTTTCTGTTTTAATTCAGAGGTTTGCCAGTTTCCTCCCTTGGAAGGGGGTGGGGAGAGGGGAGGAGTTACAGTGCAAGGCATCACGGTGATACTAGAGAAAACATATGCAGAGCAACCAAGATCAGTCAACATCATTGGGGAAGATTATTACAATTAAAAGGAACAGCACAGCACAAATTAGATTCTGTTTGGAAGTATATCTACCATTTATTTTTCCACGAGAAAGGTAAAATAAGCACAACATTTAGAATAATTCAAACCTAGTAAGTGCCCAGGTTTATATAAATTTTCTAGCTATTTGGGGAAAATAGTTCTTTCTTCTTTAATTATTAAGTTGATTATGTCAGTTTTACAATTCATTTAGCCAGTGTACACTCAACCTCAAAGTTTTAATCTGGAGTCTGTCACTCACTTCCTCAATGACCTTGGGCAAGTCACTTAATTTCTCTATCTCAATTTCTTTGTCGGTAAAATTGGGATAATAATCTTGACCTCACAGAGAGGTTGCATGAATTAACTGATTAATGATTATAAAGCAATTTGAAAATACAGAACACTATATAAATGCTAAGTATTGTTATTAAGCAAATCAATTCAGAAAATCAAGATAATGACATTTCTTTTCAATCTGTTTCTTAAAGTGCTTAACGCTTTTGCATCTAAGCGCTGTGTTGTAAAAAAGCAGTTTAAATATTTATAACTTCAAGTTTTCTAGTTTAATAAGTTCCTACTGCATACCAGAAGAAGAGGAGAAAAAAGAAATCTCTTGAGCTGGGAACTTGAATTTCTCACTCTCTCTGACGTTTAGTTTATGTCCAGGTTAATCTAGGAAAGAAAGTCTATCAAACAGTCATCTATCTACGTATCTATCTATCCACTGATTTACTGGAATCCTGTTATTTCAGAGTTGAAAGGGACATTAAAGCCCTTATATTACAATCCCCTTGTTTTTCAGATATAGAGAAAGTGTTTTTTTTTTTTGAAATGGTAATTGTTCAAGTTTACTCAGGTAATTTCTGCTACTCGGATCTCTATCTTCAATCCCTGACTGCGCAGCCTTCATTCAGTTGCACAGCAGATAATAAAAGGAGGAGAAACATGAAGCTTGCCCTCAAGGATCTTGCTTGTGGAGACTGATGAAAGTGATTATAGCATGTGAGATGGTGATTAATTAACTAAAACTATATGAAATAATCTGAACAGTTCTAATATATCTACTGTAGAAGTTATCTATAAATTTTGAAATTGCAAAACTGTTAGAATTAACCTCTGTAAACTTCCAACTTTCATCATTATCTTTGAATCACCTTATTTTGTCACATTTCCTTAAAATGCAGGAATTATATTACAATTTATATATATGTAGCTACGTATTTATATAGAGAGATACATTTAATATGAAGAAATAAATTTTGGTATAAAGAGTGCTTATTTTCAATTAAAATATTCCAGTTTTATGCTCAACTCTTTCTTCTAGCTAAATAACCTTACCTAACTATCAGCTTGCTCTGGGGCATGGTTCCCTAATCTACTAAATAAAGGGTCAGGATGGAAACTTGCTGAAGTCTCCCAGTGCTAAATGTCTGTATGCTGCCATGTCTAAAACTGGAGCTGGAAATTCCTCAGATAGATGCTTGGATTCTGAATCAGTCATAGACAATAAATCTGATTGTAAAACCAGTCAAACTTTAAACCAAATGCTCATTTGAGGTTTCCTATCTTCAAAGGATAAATTTGCAGAATGTTAATACTGGAAGGAATATTAGGTATCATTTAGTCTGATTCCCTCATTTATGATGAGAAAACTCAAGTCTTGGTATGTTAAGTAAATAGTTCAAGGTCACAAAGCCAGTGAGTGAGGAAGCCAGACCTAAAATCCAGATTTTTGTGAATCCCTGTTGAATATACTTTCTTTTAAATCATTAACTGAAATGACATGGGGGTAAATGATACATTTCTTTTGAGGTTCGGACATTGATAAGCAAAATAATTATCAAATTTTAAGCATTGTTTCCCCTTCATTTTTCACATCACTTTACTCTGAAATACAACCTTTATAAATAAGCAGTCCTTTGGAAATAGCAAACCCCAAGTGATGTCTAATATACCATCATAAATACCCACCTTTCTCTTTGATGGCCTGTTGATAATAATTTCCATGCATATGCTGCTGGGTGAGTTGGGAGAAACCTGTCATCTATTACCCTTGAGTGTTTGCATTAAGTAATGGTAATCTCACAGTCTTTCTTTGTACAACCTTGGTGCTATATCACAATCCTCATGTCTGGACTTGTTTAGAAAGGAGGTTAGACTGTTCACAGAGTGACAATGGCCAGCTGAAATAAGTGTTACTGATTTGACATCTTCTATTGAGCAGTTTAGCGTACATCTTACCTTCAGAGGAAATCCTCACATTGGAACTTGAGGATGTCTGGAACAGTTTTCATCACTGCTGCATTGGCTTGTGACTATCTAAAGACCTGTAGAATCCAGCACACACAGTCTTATACCCATTGTCCTAAATATGAAAGGTGGAACCTCAATAAGAACGCTCTTTTCACAAAGGCTGATGAAACAAGAGTGTGGAAAGGCCACACAGACCTGGATTTACAGATATTCTTTGGCACCAGATGATGTTTATGGACTTTTGCTGGATATAATGCTTAGTCTTTAAGTGTGGAGCCTCTCAGACTGGTCGATAACACCATTTTGCTGCAAGATGATAAAAAACATAACAGGCTACCAAATCGCTCTCCACCGAGAACTTTGTATTTATTTTCCAAAAATTGAATCAGGTAGAATAGGTAGCTAACTATCAATTCCTTAAATCAGAGCTTGGAATACTATTTTCATCATCCCTGATTTCTCTCTTAAAATATATCAGCCCACTTGCAATCTCCTTTTAAACCTTCCATGGGAACTTCAGACTCAAAATATCTAAAACAGCTCACCATCTTTTCTTTCAAGCTGTTTGTTCTTATAGTCAATTAATTTTGTGAAATACTTCCTCAAAATGATTTTTACTCATAGATGACTCCCCTTATGGTGAGATTTGTAGGTTCTTCCATATTTTGATCCTGTGGCCCCAGGAAGAGAAATGAGTCATTCACCTCAGTGTTTTTAGCTGACCTTGTGAAGAGAACAGAGCAGCTGAGCCCTCCAGCCTACAGCTAAGATTGGAAGAAGATGGGCCAACAGGGCATTTAAGAGGAAAGAGGAAGGCTGAAACCTCACAGATACTGGCAGCCATCTTGCTTCAACACAAGGCAATAGATATTTGGTGAGAAAGTATCTCTTTATGGTAATTTGAGTTGAACTCTTTTGGGCCTTGTAACTGTAAGTGTCTATCCCAAATAAATACCCTTTATAAAGGCTAACAGATTTTTGATACTTTGCATCAGCACCCCTTTGGCTGACTAATACACTGGGCTTGTAACACAGTATGGTTTTATTTAAATTCCTAGATTATTAATTTGAATGTGTCATTCTGAGCTGTCTGCAGGCTGTCCCAAAAAAAGCCTGCAAGTAAGGCTGAGCAGTTAGATTGCACTGGGGCAAAATGGCAGGAAAGGGCACTAAAGAGGAACATGGAGGAGCCCGGATCCAAGCTTTGATGGGGCCATTTGCTCCGTTTGCAGCACTTGACCTACTTTCTGCTTCTTTCAGTCCCTCTTTCACAACAAGGTATAAAACAGGCTGTGGATGAACACCAGATGCTTCTTCTCAAATGAGATTTCCACAGCTAATAAATTATAAAATTAAAAGAGATAAACTCACATGTATGAATGGTGTAATTTATTTATAAGGAACTCGATTCATATCCTTAGACTTTCATGCGCAACTATTTACATTCAATTATTCAGCCAACACCATAAAGACAGGGTTACAAGATTGAAGGATGCACATTTTCTGCTACCTTTCTGTATTTTTTTTAACATAACAAGAAACTATCTAGATATCAAGAAGCAATCACCTTTCAGTTAATATGAAAGGTAAACATATATTCATCATAGCTATCCATGTAGAACACCAATAACTCTCCGAACAAGCAGCAAGCCCAAATTAAATCAAAAGGCAATCACAAAAGGAAGAGTGTGAGAGCCATAGATCACTGCACAGGGAGGTCAGTGAGCTCTAAGAGCCTGAATGAGATGACCTGCCCTGATAAACCCACATTGATCCTTCTGACCCTTACTTGGTATAGAAGCATGAGAAGCCTTAAGAAGTCCAGGTTCTTTTAAGAGTCAGGAATTAGATAATGACCCAAAATGAAAACCATTTATGACTTCAAAGGACCAAAAAGGCCATGTATTTCCAAATATCTCTCCACATTTAGGGATTGAAAAAGGAAAACCCATAGTTAGACCCCAAGCCCTGATAACAGGCAAACTACCTTCAGAAATCATTAGTTCCTCCATGGAAATCTAGTCGGTGTTAATCAGGGAGATGAGGAAGCCCCATCTCCCCTCAACCTTGTTACATGTGTTTAGCTGAATCCATCAATGGGAAAACAAAGAAAGGCAGCACAAACAAAACCCTCAAATTTGCCTCTAGGATTGCTAAGATGAGAGGGTGTGCGGAATCAATTCAAATTCCTTCCATTGCTGTGCTTTTTTCCTTTTGGAGTAGCAAGGTCTAAATAACTGCATAAAACAAATCAAGGGAAAATAAGGCCCAGCTGCCTGTGGCCTTTGTTGATGAATAGGGCTCTAAGTCAGTCACTCAGCTGTTTTATTACTTGTCTTTAAGGCTGATGAGTCCCAAGCAGACCTGCATCACTGAATTCTCAATAAAGGGTTAGTGCTTGTCCTGCAGAATAATAAGAACCACTAATGACACCAATTAAGAGCTGTAAATGTCATTTATACTTGTTTGTTATTTTTCAAATCAATAAGGCTGGAAAGACACAGCAGCCTGAGATAATTTAGATTGGAACAGTTTGTGGAACATTTTAATGGATATATTGCAGTGGAGATTCTTGCTCTCCTTTTGGAGAAATTGTGTTCCTCATTGGGTCAATTCTGATATATATTTAAAGCAGAATTTATGCCCCCAAATAATTAAGCATAGGGGAAATATAGAAGGTAATAAAAGGAGAGAAAAGTAGGCACATTCTTAATTCTGTTCATTAAAACCCTTGTTTGAAAGTGCCCCCATTTTATGTTTATCATTAAATGGAGTAAACAATTAGTAATACAAACCAGAGCAGTATGCTCTGATGCTGTAGGAATTCCAGGAACATGTGTTTTTATAAAATTCTTAGTCTTTCGACAAATGTCAATAGTAGACTTGTATTTGGTTTGTTTGTTTTCCTGGAATATGAGGTAGTTCGTCGGGACCCTAGAGATATGTTTCTTTCCAAAAGTGGCACAAGTGTCTCATTTCTCATTGGGGCCCTGTAGAAGAAAGAGAAAATCATTAAACATTTCGCTGACAAGGCTGCAACCAGAAACAGACAACCCATTCACCATAAAACAACTCAGTTGTGCTAATGCCTCATAGCAGAAAGGACAACTCATCAGGACTTTGGAGATAGCCACTCAAGTTAATTTCTGGGTGTTTTTGTGAATGTGCTCGTGAACTTTGCTGTTACGATTTGGGATGTTGACAAAGATTATGAGAAGTGGAATGTTAAATTTAGATTTGGCTATCCTGGTTTTCTACCTCTGAACCCATAACTTCCCTGAGCGGGCTTTCTGATATGTTTGAAAAGTCAGGTTTAATTGGATAGCCTTAAGAAGATTCATTTTCAGCTACTTTGAATATGAGAGTAAAATCATCAAGCAAAGAAAAAAACGTAAAAATAAAATTGGGAAATTCTAAAAAAGCAAGCAATAATCGTTTGTGTAAATGTCGACCTAACCATAAAAAACTTAGTTAAAAATTTAAAATTTTAGACAGTTTATTGAAGGTACTTACCACTCATTATGCAATTTAATTATATACATTAAGGATAAGCATGGAGATATGCAATTGTAAGAAAAAAAATTTAAAAATGAAGTTAAGCAATTTTTAAAAATCAAATATGCAGCGATACAGTGGGAAAAATTTAAAGGTCATAGAAAATATATTCTAGCAATATACCTTTTTTGGTTGAATCATTAGTACACATATTGCTGGCCATTTTGAGTTTCAACACTGTGATTTTGTGGAAGAAAGAGACAAAGAAAATAAAACATAGTTTTGGTTACCTGTCTTTTGGTATGCTGCTTCCAAATTGTTTAATATTAATTTAATACAAATCTTGACCTTTCAAACATTCTCAAGCTTGTTTTTCTCAAGCTTGTCTTTGTTTTGAAAAATGCAACTATTATAGCCATCATTTTTCTTTAATTTACCTCCCCACTCAGAGTCCTACTATTTCATTATACTTTCCCAATTTTCTCTGTTAACCAAATTTATCTAATCACTTCTCCTCAAATATTTTTCACAGTTTCTTCATGTCATTGTCCCCATCTAAAATGAATTCTTGTTTACCCAATTTCCATCTACAAAAATTTTACTATCTTCCAAAAACCATGGCCAATGTAAGACCCTCCATAAGAAGTTACTTGATCAGCATAGTTGGAAACAGTTTTGTCTCATTCATTCATCAATTTAACACACGTCCACTGAAGGTCTGCTATATGCCAGGCATTGTGGTAGACTCCGTTCTCCCTTATAAATCAATACCTTGACCATTTACTAAGCACTTACTGTATCACGCATGATGTTATCACAAATTGTATACACTTTTTATCTCAGTACTGGGCTGAGGACTGGGACCTTGCTTTAGTCATCTTTGAATTTTCTGCATTGCTTATCATGGCACCTTTCGCTGTGTAAATCAGAGCATGAAGTTATGTGCACAGGAACCTCAGACAACTAGACTGCTCAGTTTGAGTAAAAACACAGGTAGCCCTGTGTCAATTTGGATAAAAAATTAAGTTGATTGGCTCTATTTCCTCTTTTCTACTAGTTGTCTGGATATTGTACCAAAATGGTGTTGAAGTATTTTCTTATTTCTCAAAATTGATTTCTCCTTGTCAAAGGTAAATCAGGATCTCTTAATAAATAGTCTGAATCAGGAAAACAGTACTAAGATGTGGTCTAGAAGTTGTTGTTTTGTTGTTGTTTAAACATAGGTGGTGTACTCTATAAGTTCCCTGTTTCAACCCCTGGTTATCACAGAGCTGGATGCAAAGTTATATATGATTTCTCTCTCTCATTTGGACAGTGGAGAAAATGGACTGAAAGTGTTGTCCCTAGGTCCATTCACTCTCTGGTGAGCTCTGGAACAACCTATAAACAATGCCCAGGGCTCAGAGAAGATGGTGCTGTCTGATCTGAAGATGCTCAAAGCCATTCAGAACTAGATGGATAACAAGGGCCAAGTTTGGTCCACTGTTTCTTTGGTACTGCACAGTTCCCTTTTGATGCCTCATTTCCTTTCTCACAAACTCCCACTTTGCTCCTTACCTGAGGCTCCCAGAACTCACTCCTCTCTTCAAAAGAGAACCATTAGAAAACCTCAGATAAAATTCCTCGCTTTCTAGAGAGAGTGCATTTTAACCATGAGATACAGATATCCCAAGGGATTTATCACTATCTGTGGAATGCCTCAGACCAGGAAGTTGGATGAGACAGGATTTTTTTTTAAGATTTATTTTATTTATTTCTCTCCCCTTCCTCCCCCACCCCATTGTCTGCTCTCTGTGTCCACTTGCTATGTGTTCTTCTGTGTCTGCCTGCACCGTTGGTGGCACTAGGAAACTGTGTCTCTTTTTTGTTGTCTTCTTGCTGCATCAGTTCTCCCGTGTGTGGCACCACTCCTGGGCAGCCTGTGCTTTTTTCACATGGGGCGTCTCTACTTTCAGGGCACACTCCTTGTGTGGGGGGAACCCCCACATGGGGGTGTCCCTGTGTTGCACAGCACTCCTTGCACACGGCTGCTCTGCACGTGGGCCAGCTCACCACATGGGTCAGGAGGCAATGGGTATCGAACCCTGGACCCTCCCATATGGTAGGTGGACGCTCTGTCAGTTGAGCCACATCCACTTCCCGAGACAGGATGTTTTAGGAGCAAATGGCCCTAAAATTAAGCTTAAACGAATTAGGTAACACCAGTTTTAGTCACACTGCAGAATGGTCAGTGTTGCCCAGTGACTTGACTTCAACCGAAGTTTGACAACTGCATTTACTCATCAATTTTCTAAAGTTTAGATATTTGCTTCTGAAAGAGAACCCACTTAGAAATTATGACTTTACTGGCAGAATGGAAATCCACTGCCATATATTTTTTTTCTTTTTTGGACAGAATTTTCCAACTCCTTCCCAATATACTGGAAGTTGTAGGGTCATTCATAAACAAATTTTTTTTTTGTTCCAAGAGGATTTATGTGAGTTTTCTCTGTCAGCTATCACATGTAAGTCATGGAGTATCTCATTTCTTAAAGAAAAGATCTAATGCAGGGATGGAAAACCAACAAGCTTGGAAGCTTATCTAACCTTGTGTTGGGGGTAACTAGAGAAGGGTGAACCCGCAGCTGACTGGAGAGGACATGGGGGGCCCATTGCCATGGAGGAATATAGGCTCAATATTGCCAGATTTTCACAAGAAACAAGAAAATTGGCTTATATTGAAATCTCCCAATTTTCAAATAGTAGCTTAAAAATATTAATACATTGTTAAAGACAAACAAAATGCATCTCTGAGCCACACCCAAGTAGGGCTCCACTATTGTGTCCCCTTTGTTTTAACTGCAAAGTTGTGTGGAAGACTTATGTTGGAAGTCTGGGTCTTTAACCATCTTACGGCATTTCTCACAAACAGAGTAACAGAGCAGTGGATCCCCTGTCTGATATGATCCCACATGGTCAGTTTATCAACAAAGGGTAAAAGATATGTCTCAAAGAAATTATTCTCTAAATGGTGCATGACAAGATCTGCAATAAATGTCTCTGAACTTTTGACTTTGCCTTTTCCTGGATAAAAATTTAGTCATTACAACAAAGGAAATAACTGCCTTTACCCGATTCTGGTGCTTATGCTTGTTTAACGGCAAACACCATCTATGTCAAATCTGTATTTAAATGTTAAGGATTGAGTGTTTTCAATTGCCATTCATGAATGCAACTAAGAATTTGCTTCTGCATAAGGCTAGCCTATCTTAACTAAATACTCAGGGTTTTTTTTCTTATTCTAATCCTCTTAATTAGATTTATAGACTCTTTACAGTGTTTTATGTTGATGAGGGACTTAGAATACAGCACACACTAATAAAATATCCCCACTACCCAACTTGTGCTTTTGCATGTTTTATTTCAGTGAATAATGAGTCTTAAATAATGTTATGAATAAGTTGTCGAGGATATTCTAAAGAAATATGGACTGATAATCCATCAGGAAATATTAATAAACATATAACCACATGGAATTGGGGACCGAGAGAAAGTGATTCATTGGGCTGTAAACCATGACAGAATTTGGGTCATGAATGCCTGCTACAAATAAAAATGTGCTTAGCAAACAACCGTTATACAGTCTCATTTTTTAATTTTCTTTCTGTGACTTTTAGCTTGCCTAAATGTTTCAAAATTGAAGGTAATCATTGTATAGCATTCTCAATCCTGGGATAAAGAAATTTACTCTACTATACATAGTTTCCTTTTCACATGACACAGCCGTTTTCACGGTTATAGCTAATTAGCTTCCTTTCGACATTAGATACAGAGGATGTTTAAGCAACGTAAACTAGCTGTCATCCAGCAGCATCATAATCAAGATGGCATAAAATTTGCCATAAAACCTGCAGCTAATAACATTTATAAGGCACCTTATTACATAAGGATATTGGCAAAGCTCAGACAGTGTACATCACAATGCTTCCCCGGGGACCTGGTTCATTTTCCTAATGACTCTGTACGGGTTTACTTTAGGAGCTTTTATGCACATGCCTGAGCACAAGGCTTACACAGCCAGACTGATAAGAACTGAGGAGAGATGCCCAAATCCAGCAACAAAGTCCTGGGTCTGTCTGAAAATGAATCAGCAAACTGGCCATCATTGTCTTACACCAGCTAAGCCTTCTCACTCTTTCATGGTCACGTTTTATTAAAAGATACTTACGATCTGTTTTCCACCCAAGACATTTTAATCTTTTCTTCTCCACTCCTCGCTCCTGTAGCCTTTACACTTCCACTCATCCTTCAAGGCTAAACTCCAGCCATGTTTCTTTCATGGGGCTTTCCCTGATGGTTCTAACCCACACTGATCTCTTTCCTTGAGCTTCCATTACTTTTGTTATCTGTTCTGCACAATCAGTGTCCATCTCTGCTCTCCATCCTTTTCCTTTCCTAATAAATTGAATACAATATAAAAGATGAGCTTTATCTTAACCCAGAATCATAGACAGTCACACTGGAAGTATATCAGGGCCTTGTGTTCCACCTATAATTTATATTGACCAGTCCTATTTATACTTCCTTTTCTTTCTCAGCATCCATGGAGCAGTCAGCTGCACAATGGCGAACATGATGCCATGATGTCCAGCTCCCTAATCAATCCAGATTCCTGGCTTACTAGCCAAGTTCCTGCCATTCCACAATTCCAGATTCCATTTCGGGTATCTTTGCATTGCCTTAAAAAGACCTTCCTGAGCTATGACTCAATCAATCACAGATTACTGAAAACAGCTGCTACCTAGAAATCCTACTATAATCTCAACCAGTCGTTTTCAATGTAGCTTCTTGATGCCAAGTATAATATGCCTGGTCAAGATGTTTCTATTCCCTCCTTGGCTGGGTGATCCATGTCTGGAGAGCAAGACCAAATTTATAGTCTGAATCTCTTACACACACACACACACACACACACACACACACACACACACCACATTGCTACTCAGGAGACTTCCTGAATGCACTGTAACTTAGATCCTGTCAGCTATAATAATCTGTTTAATTTATTTCCTATCATGCAATTTAAGCATTATATTATACATAGCCAGTTTGCATATTATGTTACGTGTAAAGTGTGCCTTTTTCTAACTAGATTATAAACTTCTTATGAAGAAAGACCCTGTCTTTATACTTCTTTATCAAAGCTTTAGTGTCTTCTCTAGTCGTAGGCATGTGGCAATGTTCATATGTTCATGAATGGTTATCTTCTCCAAACAACTTGTACTCAGCATGATTCAAATCCAAGGAAGACACCACTTTATTATCTAATAGGATCTGGCTACCACCAATGGGAAGAGCAACTATCGCTGTTTGGAAGATGTGACCCAAATCTACCTAAACCTTCCTTCTCTTAGCGAAACCAATTTATACTCTATATTTCGTTCCTCATTTTATTTATTCCTTAATATATAATTGCCTGCTTCATTCCCCAGTCTCTAAGCTGGAAAGATAGGTGATTGTCATTAGCGAATGGGATGCTTAAAATGGAGACCTTAGCAGGAATGAACTGATTGTGATGATAAGGTCCAAGATGTAATTATGCCTGCAAGGTAAAATGAAATTCAAGATCTTTATGAAAGAGGAGGCCAGAGTATTGGAGGCATCAACTTCATGGATATTGAAATTGAAAGCAAGATGAAATGAAAATTTTGGATTGAATGAAAATGAACCAAGACCTAAGATATTCCAAGAATGAGGCAGAGTGACCCATCCAGAGTTTATAGATGACAATAATAAAAAGGAGAAGAAGATGATTAAATCTGATGGCATGAGTCTAGGGAGGAGGAAAAGTAAATTTGGAAGGAAAGATGACAGTGGTAAGTGTAGTGCGAAAAGGAAACTTGTCACCCTTTGAGGGGACTTCTGGAGAATTAGCATCCCTTGGCAAAGCCAAGTGTTAGTTTGAGCAGTGCATCCGGTTCCTATCAAACCCAGTGACCTGTTTGTAGAACAACTATTTTATATTGCTCCATTAAATACTGATATAAAGTCATAGATAATTTAACACATAAACCATAATTTAAAAAATAAATAAATGTAGAGGAGAAATGAAATTAAAGTCATTTTTAAAATAAGTTTTTGCATAATTAATGATTTAAATACATAAATGCTAGGGTACATCATCCATACAAGTCACAATGCAGATGTCAGATCTATTGTTCTGGTGACAGCTGCACATGAAAACTGATCAGGGTATGTTTCCTGAACAGCTCAGATACCATCAACAGCATCACCGGCAGTGAATGATTTTCTGAAAGTGACAATTCTTGGTAAAACAGAGTAGTATCAGACCATAGTGAAAATTCTGGACATTTTCAAATACATTACCACTGGGCAAAATATTTTGTGTTTAGCCTCAGGTAATAATAATTTTTTTTTCACCCACATGAATGTTCAATGGGACAGCTGAAAGTCACATGGCATGTGAACAGATCCTTTCTTATGTAGTATTGTCCCTCTTGTTGTAGGACATTTAACTGACCCATGTCATTAGATGCCACCCACCCCATCACACGTAATTATGAAAAGTAAAAGTATCCATACAAATTTTTGAAATGTACACATGCTGCCCCTGATGAAAACAATTAAATGAATATCTATTTTATTTTAGAGAGAGAAAAAAAGAGAAGCTTGAAGGAAAATCTGACACATAAAACTGAAATTGTGATCGAGACAATTCTCAAAGTGATTAAAACATGGACATTTTGGATGAAAGGTAAACTTTTAAATATGCACTTATACTTTGATATGTTAAAATTGTCCATAGTTTTCATGATTCAAAAATTAGATGCTTCCATTTTCTATCCAATGCCAGTCTTAAAGATTACAAAGAGAAAGGCAAAAATTGCTCAAAGGATATTTCATATTGCTTAGTCTTACAAACTCCAAAGTATTCAGAAATTCTATATAAAAGTTTGTGAACTTGAACTTCAACTGGGTTTAATAACCTAATGAATATGCATTCTGTGTGTTACTTAATGTATGTAGGCCAATGGGGGCATTCATATCTTTTATACCTACATGCTTTCATTAAGCGTCACATGAAAAAAGCTGCCCATTCGTATTAGGAAAGCTCAAAGTTAGTATTTACAGTCTCATGACCAATCTGCTCATCTGTTGTAGCCTCCAACTAATTAGGAAGGCAGTAAGCTCAAGGTTATGGCCAGATGGAGGATGATGGTGGCAATAACAAGAAAAATCAAACCTGAGAGATTGACTTAACTGTAGTTGCAAAGAGCGATTTCAACAAAAAGAGTTGAAATAGGATCTCATTATTCATAGCTGAAACAGAACAGAACAAATCACCCCTCATTCTATCAACATTTATCATAAAATATTCACCATCAAAGCCTTTTAAGACTGTAATATAAATACAACCTAGTTTTGTCTTTACATATAGCTAAGTACTTCTATATATGCATTTTTGCATGCATAGATAAGCAGTTTGGTTTCTGTTCATCAAACATTTCAGCATTATTCAGACATTTAGCCTTCTCTTAGCTTTTAAAAACAATTTAATGTAAAGAAAAAAAAATAATTCCTGCATTTTTTTATTCATTTACATTTCAATCATTCATGTTGTTTAATATGAGCCATTTGATATTCAAGAACCCTTGGGCCTTTCAAACAGGCTTTGGAAATTATTATTTTTTTCTCCACTAATATAAGAAGTAGCATTTTGCCAAAAGCAAGCCATTGTAAATGACAGGGGAACAGGGTACTGTTTGTCTCTGAACTTGTGAATTTTGAGTAATGTCTAAATTTAGGAAAAAGAGAGTTCTTAGTTTGCTGTGTGTGCACATTTGGGCATCTCTGTCTTATAAAGCCAAATACCAATCAATATTATCTATTTATTTTATCTATCTATATTATCTATAGATGAGAATTTTAATCACATTTTAGCAATGTGATTAACATATTTTCCATTTCCTCTCCCTGCTCTCCGTCTTTCTTTTTCTTCCTGATCTTCCTCTTCTTCCTCTAATTTCTCCTCCTCTTCCTCTTCCTCTCTCTTCTGCATCTTCTTTCTTCTTCTTCTCTTTAATTACAACATGAACAGAGCCATTTCACCCAATGGATATTTTCTTTTAAGATAATCTTTCTCATTTTGATAAAAGCTAAAACAGCTGTTCTCAATATCATTGAACTTTGAGCTCTCACATGATTCAAAAGTTCTTTCTTTCTAGTAAATTTCATATTTATAATGACATAGCTTCTATTTAATTCCAGAGATTTCAAGGATGTGTGTTCCCTTTTGAATAAGCAACATACATCCTTGAAATGATCAAAATTGACCTCCTTTCCAAAGGAAAATCCACTATTTTGAGGCCTGAGGCCTATATATACATTTTGGAGACTCTTTTTAAGGAAAAGATTCAAAATTAGAAATGCAAAATCAGATATGAGAATTAATAATTATTTAAAATGAGAAAAGAAACTAAAATGTATTATACATTTTAAAAACTATCAAAATCCAGAAAAATAATATATTTATACACATTTTAATTTATTAATTTTCTGCTGGGCATACCTATCTACTATTTTCCCAAATCTTTTTTGACTGGTGGACCTTTAATTACCTTTCCACAGGACAAAAATTTTGTAGCATCATTTTTTTATGGAGTGAAAAAGAAGATAACTCAGTCTTTCCTTTTGCAAGATTGATAGAAATGTTTTTAATCATTGATAGTTTATTAAATTTTCTTTCAGAATCTTAAAATGTTATTGATAATATCTTGTAAATTGTTAATATATTGGTCAAGTTTAAAAAAGCAAATCTCAAGTTTCTTTCAGTTATAAGCTATAAGATATCAAGGCATTTCAAGTTGTATGTGTATATGTACAGAGACAAATGTAACATCCTCTTCAAAATTATGACACACTTTAATCAATTAGTGGTAAATGTCCTCTTGGTAGTGGTCTACTGGGTCTATTAGGTTATTTTCATTAATGTTTGCACTTTGTGTCAAGACATAAATAAATCAGAATCTGTATAGATGCTAAAGAAAAGCTCAATTCATATGGGAAGAATGTGACCAAAGGCATGGCCTGGCACAGACAGGAGAGAAGATTTCACCTGTATAATGTATACAGGTATATAATGCAGACCATCCTAGGGCAACATGACAGCACGTGTGCTTGAGCTAGGTAGAGGGATGAGAGCGATCTGAATTTTGGAGAATGGCTCAGAAGTGCAGCCTAGAGCTGGATTATTAAACCTATGAAATGTTGTCTAATGACCATTAGCATTACAGTTCAACAAACTTAACTGTTATATTTGCTAGCCTAAAGCACCTAGGTAAGGGAAACTTAACCATTCACCACATAAATATATTGCATTAAATTCAAGTTAAATGTATCTGCAAACGAACTTCCCTTTACTCAAATTTCAAAAATGCTACTCTAAAGTCACTGGTACAAGGACTAATGTGACAGAAGGGAAATCAGAGTGGAAAAAGAAAGTGGTTTTTAATTTAGAGATAAAACTATTTTATTTGGCAATTTTGCAAATGGATATGGATGCAAGCCATTACTTAAATTTTTCCCATGTCTTGACCTGTGCAGATGGAGAGCCCTGAGGTCTGAAGCTTCAATGGCTTGATATTTTTACATCTCTTTCCTTCCTCATTCTACGCATTGGCCCTGGTTTTACACTCTGGGAACTCTGTCTGCTGAGTGAGTCTCTCAAACATATGGCGATAGCTGAACTTCCTGATTTGGAGCCTCTTCTTCGACCTGAACTCACTGTCTAAGGTGGTTAAAACATCTCCTCCCTGCCTGCTCAACCCAGAACCTCCAGTATGCCGTTGCATTTCAAATGCAATCTCAGGAAACAGACATAACAATAGGATTTTGGTGATTATGGCTTATATATTTGTTGTGTCAGCTACCCTTAAATACTTAAATTAGAAAGGACTTATAGAATCACACATTGTCAACTATGTAAGGTATAGTGTACTCTCATATACGACTAGTGGATGTAAAGTATAGTGTACTCTCATATACAACTGGTGGATGTGTAACTTAGTATAAACATAGACAGGAGGTAAATTGAGCAACAGCTATTTAAAAATTAAAAATCTGTATATTCTATGATCTAACACCAGCATTTATCAGTTTCTGCCCTAGAGAAATATGCACAAGTACAAAGTGAGTCACGCAAGACAATATTTGCTTAAACATTGTTTATAGCGGTGAAAGACTGGCAACAATCTAAACGTTAATTCAGCAGAGAAATGATTTAAAATGTGGTAAATTCATATGGGATATTATAGAAATGATCAATAGGTGATAGATGGGATAGATAGATAGATAGATAGATAGATAGATAGATAGATAGATAGATAGATAGATAGATAGATGATAGATAGTCAACACAGTTTTTGGTGAAAATAAAACAAAACTATCAGAATGATACCCAAAATATAACTGCCTTCATTGAAAAATAAACAAGGACAGAACACTCACAAACATCTATGTAGAAAGATATAGTGGTAGTTGGTGAAAGGGACTAGAATTGAGAGTATCAGTAAAGAGAACTTTTGCCTTAGGTGAGGTTTTTTAAAAAAAGCAAAATATTGTTTCAAACAAAGAGAATATATTTATATACTATGTAATTAAACTAATTTAAAACAAAAATTATATTAGTTCCAAAACAGGTAATGTGACCTTAATATTCCCCTTCTTTTTCTTTCTCTGTTTGTCTCTCTCATACACATACACACACACACACATATAACAGGGAGGTTCTGTATAATTGGTTTAATGAATATGGATTAAGAAGTGGCGATATAAAGCACACACATTTAAACACATGAATAAACTATTCTTGCATGACCTAGAGGCATGTAGTCATGTCCATCAGATGTAATCACTTATCATAGAGATATAGCATGAAATCCCCCAGTGAAGTTTAAATTTTAGAGAAATCCTTTAGGTTCCAAATGGATATTTGAAAAAATGAGAAAGAACAGGGGGCAGTGGATGCAAGAGATAATTGGGTGACCTGAGACATCCACTTCAACTTCTCTGCTCCAAGCTTTCATCAACAATCATCAAATTCATGGAAATTTTGGGATTGTCACCTAGATAGCTTATAAGAACTGTAAATGACAATTTTTAAAAAAAGGCATTTAACCAATAGGCATGAGATTGCTACATCTTTGCTAACTATAACAGTGAGACCAACAGGTCTGAAAGGAAAGTCCACGTCTAATGGGTGGATGGTGAGTCACATCCATAAAGCCTGATATCTACGACCAAAGACAGCTACTCTGACAAGTCAATGTGATGAAAAAGATCCTCCAAATTA
The DNA here is from genome assembly GCF_030445035.2 of Dasypus novemcinctus. Lineage (NCBI taxonomy): Eukaryota > Metazoa > Chordata > Mammalia > Cingulata > Dasypodidae > Dasypus > Dasypus novemcinctus. The sequence goes on from NC_080688.1 coordinate 55,296,843, forward strand.
CCACACATTGCCCTTTCGGAAAATTGTGTAAGATTTTGCTTTTGTAAACAATGTCAGTTAGGTAGCCAGTGCTAGGCAGCATGAACCTAAAAATAAGTGATATCTTTGGTTATGTCCATTAAATTATAATTTTAACACTCAGGCCCAAATAATACTTGCTTCCCCTTCACCAAAAAACTTTTGATACTGGTCAGACAGGAAGAAATATTCATCAAGGGCCCTCTATCTGGATGTATATTGGACCTGGATGTTAAAAAAGTTTACTCTTCTTTTCTCTCAAACTAAATAATAGTGTCTCTTTTCTATTTTTTCCTTTTGCTCTCAAGTCTGACAATGATTTGTGTCAGGCAGAGAAGATCTGAATCTAACACCTTAATGTTGTTTTAACATAGTTTTCATTTTTAATCTGTAGATAATCCTAACATAATAGACTATGAATCAATATTTATAAATGAATTTTAATCTTTTATAGCAGATCCATTAACAAACCCCAAATTTATTGAGCCATAAAAGCTAGGTTAAAGCTATAGCATGTAGCACAGTCTTATAGTTCCCAGTTGAATCGCTACGCATTTGTTAGATACGTTGCTTCACATTGCACACGTACTGTCCAAAAAAAAGCATAGTGTATTGTCTCCACTTTTACTTTTCCTTACGATAAACACAGAAACAGTAAAGAGCAGCTAAGACCCCGTAGGGGATGCAAAGCAGACGGGCTGTACAGCCTGCAAGGGAGTCTGTTGCAGAGTTACAGTGGCTATTGCAGGGCGACCAGCTAAGCATCTGGAATGAGCTGGTGTAAAGGAAGCTCTTGCAATACAGGACTGACATTTTCCTTGGATGTTACTTTCATTGCTTTCAGTTTTTATTAGAGCATTCTAAAAAATGTATCCTCCCACCACCATAAGTGCAATCAGTGTCTATACCAGTGGTTTTGCTCCCTTGACTTTGTGTGTGTGTGTGTGATTGAGTTGAATCTTGGCAAGTATAGTCAAAACTGCCTGGCTAGGTGTTTTGGACTCCTAATCAAAACACAAAAGGTCACAAGTATTTGAGCAGCCCTCCTTCTGTCCCTGTAACTGAATATGTTGTTTACCACTGAATATTCCTGGATAGGTTTCCTCCCTAGGTTTCCTTGGCCTCCCCATCAGAAAAGAATAAACCTATGCTGACACAGACACCTATCTGCACACACATACAGACATACAATAAGCAAGTAGGTCCTTCCAGGAAAAGAGTTTGATGTGTTGCCCCTAATACGTGTCTAGATTTTCCTATAGAGAAAATGCATAGACTTGAAGTCTTGCACTTGAAGTTGCTGCAGTCTTGTAAACCTGACCAACCCACTGGAGCACAGTAAGCCAACAGGATTAAAACCTTAACAAGGTGCTATCATCTTGTGGTGCACTGAAAATTCATTTTAAAGGTTAAGCATGGCTAAGTATCATCATAACGTTACTTATTTGATGATGATGAAGTTATTTCCTTGTGGAAACCAAACGAATAGCAGAAATGATTTTGTTAGAAATTTTCCTGGTTTTACTGGAGATCCTGAGTTGGAAGTTCAGTTGCCAAAGATCATGTGAGTTTTGTGAGGTAGAGACAGAACCATCACTCACATCATTGTATATTACAACATGTATTACTATTTCAAATGTGTATTTTTGTGAATAATATACATTACTTTAAATTTATATTACTTTGATTGACACATAAAATAATTTGCAAGTTCTTCTTATTTTTCCATACAAACTCTTTATCTTAAAACAGGATAAACGTTTTACAAAGCAGCAGCATAAGACACATTTCAGACTGGATTTAGTTGATGTTTCCTGGCTTAGAAAACCATGTCTAAAAGTTGTTCAGCTCCCAAAGAACCAGAAACTCTTTTTACTGCTCCCAGTGTTCATTGCTAAGGTGAAGGAACTGCTTATACAATCACTACCCCCATTTTCCTCCAGGTATACTCCAGATTTGCCTGTGCATTTGGTCTGGCTGACCCAAATGCTTTAACACAAATGTCACTCTTCTGAAACACAAATATTACTCTTCTGAAACCATGCTCCTTCTCTCAAGCTTACTTTTAATCATGCTGGTATATTTCTAATTTTGGAAAGGGGGCAATACGTTCTTTTTTTTTTTTTTTTTTTTTTTTTTGAGGTACTGAGGTACAAGGGACCAGGGATTTACCCCAGGACCTGGTGTGTGTGAAGCTGGCACTCAGCCACTGAGTCACATCAGCTTCCCTGAGTTGGTTTTTTCATTTGTTTTACTTGTTGTTTGTTTTTTAGTTTTTCTGTTTGTTTTTCAGGAGGCACTGGGAACATGCTTTACTCTTCCTCCTTTCTTCCTCAAGTTTTCCTGCAGTAAATCTTTATTATCTGAAGTAAATTTACACACTAGCAAGGGCCAATATATTCTGCCATACACTTTCCATAAATATTTGTAATTTAGCTCTGTTATTCTGCAAGAAGATCAGTATTAAATAATCTATAGATTTTTTAAAAAAGTAGTTTAAGTCATTTATTTACTAGATTTATTATGTAAGATCAGGGACCAGAGTTTTAAATGTGAAACACAGGAGATGCACACATACACACACGAAGCAAGGCAGGGTCATTTTTATGATGACAAAACAATAGTATAGGCTGGTAAAGGAGTTGACATTCTATGATGAACCCTAAGAATACTTGAGAAAGTAAATTCCAGCCATCAAGTCTTTACATAAACATGCCAAACATTCTGCTCTAAAGTAAAACATAAAGACAGGTAATGTCCTTTGATATAGCTGTCCTGTAGCAGCATGTTACAGTGACCCAGGACATGACTTTCAGGAGGCAATAGTGCTCGATACTAGCAATATTGCCAGAAGACTCCTATTTCAACAACTTGGTCAGCAGGATATGAGCAAGTCAACTTAAACCAGGTCAGCACTTACGAAGGAACTTTCTACCCATATTTCCAAATAATTTGCAAGGCAATCAAAACATAAGACTGGGAGAGAAGTTCAGGACTCAGGATAAGACCAAGGCTAGGACAGTAAGAAACAAAGTTCTCCAGCTCTATTTGGTATCTCTGATATAGTGCTTGTTGTTTTCTAACCACCATTTTAATCACAAACTATGTTTCAAACATTAATTCTACCAACTTTAACTCATGAAATCCTCATTACAACCCTGTGAGATAGGTAGTAATAGCCCCATTTTATAGATGAGGAAAATGAAGCACAGAGAGTAAGGTAACTTGCTCAAGACCTGTCAGAAGGGGAGGGACAAAGCTGATGTTTATAATAGTCTCTTACCCTCTTCATTTTGCTACCTCTCAATTTGAATTTGGAAACTTGAATTTTAACCAGTTATGAAGTAATTATTAAGCACATATGCTAGGCAATGCTAATTCCCCCAAACATTTCTTCATTAAATCTTAAGAAATGTACAGTCTTGCTCATGAGTCAAAAAAAAAGAAAAAAAAAAAAAAAAGTGAAGATCCTATTGTCTTCAATGTATTCATTTTTTAATTTGTTTTTGCATTTTTAGTTTTTATTTTTATTTATTTTTATTAGAGAATAACCATGCATAAAATACAGGATTCCCGTATAACACCCTATTATTAACACTTTGCACTGGTATAAAATATTTGTTAACAAATGATGAAAGCACACATTGTACTATTAACTAAGTCCATAGTTTAACTAAGGAGTCACTATTTTTGTTAGTGCCATTACACAGATTTTTTTTTTTACTTTTAATTTTTATTCTAGTAGCATATATGCAACCTAAAATTTTTCTTTTAACCACATTCAAATATATAATTCAGTGCTGCTAAATACATGCAAATGTTGTGCTATAATCACATCTATGTTTTAAAGAAGCTATTTAATGCTAACTAGTTGAACATAAAACTCGGTCCTTTAAATATATTATCTCTGGCCTTCACAGTAATTTTGCCAAATATCCCAATTTTATCACTCAGACAATCCATCTTAAAGAATTTAGAGACTTGCAACCCACAGTCACTCAGGTAATAAGGGAAAAATCCAGGATTCAAAGCTAAATATCTAAAAGTTATGGACATAATATTAGTATTAAAAGAAATGAAAGATCAGTATGGCCTGCTCCAGCAAAAATAGCAGATTTTGCCTTTTTAAAAAAGAATTATGCATTGAATTATGGGTACAATTCCAAAGGGCTGGGAGTTGCAGTAGGGCTGGAGCCATACCTCCCACAGTCAAGCTGGAAAGACATCGTGACCACAGCTTGGAGACATTCTGGCCTCGTGACGTGCGAACAGGGGAAGAGTAGGGCATAAATTTGGATAAATGAGGTGAAGCCAGATTAAGGAGGTCCTAAAAAAAAGCAGAGAAGCTTGGACTTAATGTGACAAGAAATAAGGTTATGAAGGCTTTCGAGAGGCAGAGGACATGATAAAAGCAGTGCTTGGGGAAGATTAATCTGTCAACAGTGTGCAGGATGGATGCTATTTTAAAGATTGTATATTGTTATAGTACTTTATGTTTCCTTCGGGGGGTTTTGTATATATTTTTCTCTCCTCAGTCAGATTATAAACTCCTGAAAGGTAGAGACCATGCTTTCAGCTCCCTTTCTCAATTTCCCATAGCGTTTAGCCCAGTGCTGAGCTGTTGTTACCCTGGATGACTAGGAGTAGAGACAAACCCTCTAATGACTGGGAATATTCAAATATTCCAAGTATTCAGGACAGAATAACAATATCTTCCCTAGACTAGATCAAAGGATAATTTTCTCTAAGTTAGAGATTTTAGTGTCCAGTGACATGAGACTTTTTTTAAAAGGAAGGGAAGGTTAAGAGTGAAAAGGATACAAAGAAGGGTCAATGCTGATAAGAGACAGGCCAATGATAAATTAGGGGTGTTGAGTCATAGATGATGTTCTAATCTTATTGAGAAATGCCCTCTAATTCCATGTGGGTAGTAGATAGAGTAATGGCTAACCACAAGACTAGGAGATGAAAAGACTATAGGGCCAGGTCATGTAATCTTATAAATATATTACAGTCTAAAGAATTTCCCCCCACCTTCCAATTCTACTTTAGTTGCAGAGACAAGATCCATGGAACACCATGTAAAGGACTGTGATGCTATATCTGGGCTCAAAAAAAAAAGGATAAATTAATAATGTCTGCCCTGGCCACAGAATAATGCCATGATAGTGCAAACACAAGCCCGACCTTTCTCATTCCAGATTAGTCTCTATTGTTTGAGAAGAATCTGAGACCAAAGTGAAGTGACAAGTCACTAACAGTTAGTGAGTGGAAGAACTACAACAGGAATCTCTATTTCCAGAGTCACAGTCTAGTCTTTGTTCATTATTCCAATATCCCACATGCAGTTTTATTTAGGACATTGGGGTTCTTTTTTTCTTCATCCCCTAAAAGCATTGGCATCAGTCAAGTTACTTATTACCTCCTCACAGACCAATCATATATTCATGCCATTTCTTTCTTTTGACAACATTTGTCCCAAGTGTTTATCATGCTGGAGGCTTCTCTGGGTATATTTACAGGTGGAAACACAAGTTCTTATTGTATCCCAAGTCTGATTTTCAGTCCTCTGTGATGCTAGATTGGCCAAACGGAAGATAGCTGAATACTCTGTAAGGCAAACAAGCATTACTAAAAGCTGCTGCATTCCACACCTGCTTAACCCCTAGTGTGGGGTAATTTATCCTTGTAATTTTATTGTGCAACATACCAAACTTTTCCTTCATATCTACCATCAGGCATGTTGCCTTATGCATATGCACTTTCACTGGATAAAGGGAACAACTTTTTGTTTCTGTGGTTTCTTTATGATCATGGCTAGTCCCTACTTAGATAATCTCTTCCACCTCCACAGTGGTACTCTTGGTAATAGGAAGTTCAGCTAGCTGTATAGTTTACATCACCATATACAGTCGGTTAATGGCTGCTTTATTAGGTATCTCCAGTGAGATGATGGGCCATCTGAGAGTATTAACACCTGGATTTACAGTCATGATGATGGAACACATTGAAGTTCTTTACTAAGCTGAATTACTCAGTAACATCTTGGAAACATAAATAATCAAGAAGCCTCATTTTCAGGCCTAAAAGCCAGGAGTCTGTCTTGCTAATTGACCATGATGGAGTTATAATAGTGAAATACAACATGGAAAAACTCTCTAGAAGGCTGCCTTGGGCATATAACATCAATAAAGCAATGGTGATCCCATTTTCAGCCCCAAGTTTTTATAAAGGGCTCCTTCAAGGCAGGCCTATGTTTTGAGATGCAGATCTATGGGGGGAGGGTGTAATGTCTCATTATTTCACAGAATAGAGAGAGAAGAACTAGCTTCATATGATTAAATGTGAACTCCAAGATATTTCGAAAGACTTTTTGCTTTCTCAGGATTAAGTTACAGGTTCCAGTTACCAAATAAGATTAGTTACCTCATCAAGGAGAGAATAGAATAGAATAGAATAGAATAGAATAGAATAGAATAGAATAGAATAGAATAGAATAGAATAGAATAGGAAAGAACTTAAAAAGTGCATGCCTGGTACCAAACAATAAACAATTTATGCATATACTTCCAAAATATGGGAAGGGGCATTAACATATGATTTAAAAAAAAAAAAAGATTTATTTATTTATTTATTTCTCTCCCCTTCCCCCACCCCAGTTTTCTGTTCTCTGTGTCTATTTGCTGAGTCTTCTTTGTCCACTTCTGTTGTTGTCAGTGTCACAGGAATCTGTGTTTCTTTTTGCTGTGTCATCTTATTGTGTCATTTCTCTTTGTGGGCGGCACCATTCTTAGGCAAGCTGCACTTTCTTTCACACTGGACTGCTCTCCTTACGGGGTGCACTCCTTGCGTGTGGGGCTCCCCTATGCGGGGACATCCCTGCGTGGCAGGGCACTCCTTGCACGCATCAGCACTGCATGTGGGCCAGCTCCACATGGGTCAAGGAGGCCCGAGGTTTGAACCACAGACCTCCCATGTGGTAACAGATGCCCTAACCACTGGGCCAAGTCTGACACTCTTAATATATGATTAATCTGCAAAGAGGCAGTAGCTAACTTGACCGATGACAATGATAATAATAATAATTACTATTTTCCATAGTGTCAAAGCATTCTGATGGAATAATTTAATGACCATATAGTTGAGCTTTAAAATAATCTTAAAATATTGGTAAGTGAGGCATTGTTTCCATTTACAGACTCTCTTCCCAACTAATGCCTTTACATTTCATCTCTGCTCAAATGTCTGATTTGCCTTGTAGTTTGAAATCATCTGCAGCAATGGGCTGTGGTGCTTTTATATGACTTTGAAGCCAACAGAAATACTGAGTATGGCTTATTCCCTATACTAATCTGGCTGGTTTACTCTCCAGAGTATTGGTTGCATGTTGACCAGTCAGTATTAGTTGCTCCATGAAATAACATATACAGCTCAACTTATATTTACTAGAAAATGAATTTGCAATCAGGTCTTCAAAAGAGTGGTCTTCTAAGCATTGTAAAGTTTACAAATATCAAAAGTTGTGTCACCTTTCCAAAATATATGAAATGCAGTTATCGCCTCTCAGTTTTCCATTATTATATACAATCAAGGTAGATATCCAGCTTGGGTCATTAGAATGTCTAACGTCTACATATTTTTGCCCTGGAGTTTAACATCATGTGTTTCTTCTGGTGAGTAAAGGAACTGAATAATTGCCAGAAGCTGATTATTATTTTGAGGTTCTGTTGCTAAAAATGAGTTCTTTCTAAGGCAATATCTCTGAGAATACGAAGTTCACTTATGAGTACTCCAAAGGGTTTCAGTGACTGTTTTTGCCTTTGAAGGATTAAACAGATGGGACATTACTAGTCAGGAAGAGTTCTCCTTCTTGTCGTCTGTCTTCTTTTGTCCTCATACTCCTTTTCTCTTTTATTGCCTTAGCTTTCTACTTTTTCATTACTACTGAAGGATAGCTGTGTTGAATTTTGCTGATTCAAATTTCAGATCTCAGTCACCCCTGCCAGGCACGTAAGACTTCAAAGAAATGGACAGGCAGCTGGCCATCCAAAGACTGTCCAAAAGACCTTATGATTTGCTGAAATAAAGAGGAATATATGCAGACTCACTTTTGGCAATACTTTGTTGGGACTCTCTCCTACCAATAAGATTGCTAGGTCAAGATGAAGTGGAAGGGAGCAACTAGAATAAGTTATCATCACATAAAGGAATGAAGGGACATGACTTTCAGAAGCAATGAGGAACTGGCACCAGAGGAATTTATGTTACAGTCTTTGCAGAGAGAGTAATTAATACTTTGCATATGGAATCAACCCATAGAGGATGCAATGGAAGCAATTAGTATGCAGTTTTCATAAAGGAGTTAAACATGTATTTAGAGGGAAGATAATGCTGTGATGTACAATTAATAACTCTGAGATTGGGGCAAAGCATATAGGACATGGGCTTTCTGACTGCTTTTCCCTATTCCCCCATCATCCAGGCAGCTAACAACATGCCTTAGCGAACACTTTCTACAGCAAGCTCCCAGGAGTGTCTTGTCTGTGGAAATCAGGGAAATCTAAAAACAGCTCTGTTCTGTTTCAGGAAGGTAAATGAACCTTCTATGGAAAGCAGAGGTGTGAAAGACTTTCGACAAACTCATTACAAGCTCCAGCACACATTTAGTGAACGGAATTGTGACTTAGAACCTCATACTGTCCAGTGTCCCTAGGGGCCAGGAATAACAGATAAAGTACAAAGACAATGCATTCAATTAAACACGGTAAACGAATGGCAGCCTGGCTCATCCTACATTGTCATTCTTATTCTATCCCTGTAATAGGTGTATAGGAAAACAAAAACTTGAACCATAAACGTTTATACACATGGTCTCCTGCTCTTGTTCAAAGAACTTCTACCTTCTCTTCCAGTGTTTCCAAATGAATGAATGATGCAGAGACAATCTGGGAGCAGCAGTCAACCCTGGCTCCCATCTGGTCAAACAGGTGACCACTAAGGGAAGAGTTTAGCTTATTAAATTTGATTGTACCTATGAATGACCCACTGCATAAAGCAAACACTGTTTTGTGCTTAATTGCCTGCATGGAGTTAGGTTCAAATCCTATATAGAGAAGGGCACTGAAAATAACAAAGGAAGTCTTGAAAGGGATAGCAAAGAGAGGAACCCCCAAAGCCTCTCCCCCACCCCTAAAAAAAGTGTTCCATCGTAGTGTCTGATAGCTGAACATTTTTCAGTGCTTACTTTGGGAAATAAAATTTCTTCTGGTTATTGGAGCCCACACTGAAATGTTTTTATCAATAAAAATAGCTAAATTGTTATTGAAAATTACCAAATATACAGCAATATGCTGATTACTACTTATTCAGTATCTTATTTATTTTCCATAATAATCCAATAAAATAAGTATTAATAACAGCAGTTTATAGATGACAAAACTCTGTTTAAGGCCACTCAGCTGGTTAATGGTATAGTTGATATTTCAAACCAGCTTTCTTTTCTTGTGACAGGTGGTGATGCTGATTGCATATTCTATGAAAAGAAGAACAGAGAAGCAATGTTCTTATTTGGTGGCAAGGTATTTAGTTACCATCTCCTCTTTTTCTTCTCTTTTGCTGCAAGTGTAATTTTAGGCAATATGTCACCTGAGAGAGAGAGTGAAAGAGGACCCTAGTGCCCCTTCAATTTTTATATATAGAAAAAAGTATACTTCAAACATTTGTCAAAACAAGTGTACAGGTATTTGGAACTGAAAAAAAAAGTAAAAATGTTGGAAACCATAATGCTTTGTGAGAAAAGAGATCTTTCAGTTGTATTAATATGTGCGTGGATTCCCCCAAACTAGGGTATAAAATGATATACTTGGTTTTACAGGTTCACTCTTGTGTGTGCTTTCTGTTGTGTTGGTAACCACTCCATCCTTCTCTGTTTAATATCCATATGAAAAACCTTATAACCCGACCTTTGTTCTGTATACTCCTGTCCCAGAACCCTGTGATTTACCCTGGTTTGGTGCTCACCCTCCATCCTGTTCAGCACCTTAATGTTTATTAATGAAGGAACCTGTACCACCCCCACCCCAATTACGTATTAGCATCCTGATATCATAAAATACCAGAACTTCTGTAGTTTTGGGAGGCAGTTTTGGGCCACCAGGCCACTGTGCTCCTTTGCTTGTGCATGCAAATAAACTCTTTAGCTCTTTGGGGGAGAAAAAAAAACCAGATATACTTGGTTTTAGAAGACTAGCAATTGAGAGATTCAAGTGAGTGGCACAGAGTGAGGAAAGTAGTATGGATATTCAACAAAGAAAACTACGTTTAATATCATTCATTCATCCTTTCCATAATTTGGCAAATGTTTAAGGAACACCACCTGTGCCAGTCACAGTGCTAGGTGTGAGTGTTATAATGGTGAGCAAACAGGCATTGTTTTGTCTTTATTGGACTTAACATTCCAGTGAGGGAGACACATCACAAATAAGTAAAGTAAGTACAGTTTGTGATGCATGCTGTGATGTAAACCAATGACATGATAGGAAATAAAGGCAGGGAGTAGACTACTCTAGATGTGGATACCAGGCAAAGTTTGTGCGATGGGTAGAACAATAATAGCCTGAGATCTGAAAGAGAAAAGAAAGGGGCAAGATAAAGAAATAAGGAACTTGTGTTCCCATTTTATGGATAGATGAGTACAAAGACTTTGGAGTGAGAAAGAGCTTGCTTTACTCTAGACAATGTTGCAAGCCTGTGTAGTTAAGACATGGTGAGGGATAAAGAAGGTGGGAGGATATGATGCTGGAGTGAGGGACTAGAACATGACTCTGTAGGAGAGGGGTGACGTGATGGAATTCATGTTGCACGGATCCCTCTGGTTACAGGTAGAGAACAGACGAGAACCAAGAGAAGTGAAGAAAGCAGCAAAGGTTTACAGCAGTTGTTTGTTTTATTTTTGTGGGACTGGCAGAATTACCATCCTCAGAACTAACAATTTAAGAAACGAGGAAGGGATAGTTGGGTTTAGGAATAGAAAGATACATGGGAGATCAGTGATTTACATTGGGGCATCTTGATCCATTTTGTTGCAACCAATTCTATGCTATCATCTTCTCATTGTTTAACAATTTGTAATATATTTCCTGATTCCATCAGGATTACCTCAAGACTTGGGGAAGGGTAGAAGTTACAGATCTGGAGTGCTTGGGGTCAACTATTGGGAGGTTGTAAAGACAGGGGGAAACCCAAAGATAAAATGTAGAAATGCCCACTTGAGAATAAGCAAAGTGACTTCCATTCTCACTAGGTGTCTGGGACTGATTTCATAGCTTTGTAATTGAACAGACTTAGACAGTAGACGAGAGGAAACAGGTAAAGGTGTTAAGAATCTGAAAGAAGACTGACTAGAGTTGGAAGGGGTGGGGAACTCAGAAACAGGAATCTGGACAGGAATCTGGACCCAAATCCAGGAATTCAAAATGTTCCTGAGTGCCAGGCTCTCTGAGTGAGAGTGAAATGCTTAGCCCAGTGCTTCTATCTATCCTATCAAATGTGTCATTTTTATTCATATATCTATTTATTCAACGAACATGGATTTCTTGAGCAGCTTCCATGCTCTGGGCTCTCTCTAAAAAGTAGCAAGTTATGTTGCAAACAATTCCTCCCGGTGGCTCTAAGAAGCCACATTGCCTACCTGTCCATCACCTAACCTACCCAGTGCTCTCTTTTCTGGCTGTTGTCTCAGAGTTTCAGTTCCAGGTCATACAAAATGATTAAACCAGCTGCCATCCTCATCCTCACGGAACATGTATTCTCAGGGTACAGGGAGAGTATAGCTTCAGGAAAACTGATATTAGTCAACAAAACAGAAAATTAAACATGGAATTTCAAATACTGCATGTGTTGTGTTTCATATTTTAACGTACATTCAAATGATGTGTGTATGTGTATGTGCATGTGTTTACCTAGAATTTTTATAACATCATTTTCTTGCCTGGCACATTATAAATTTGAAGTTAATAATTGCAGGTATATGAACCTAAACATTTCACAGTGCTCTCCTCACTCTAAATTAACCAGCTTCAAGAAAATTTTGAATGTTCTCCTGTATTTTCCCCATCATAACATTCTAGTCTCTCATTAATGCAATATCAATGTCTGCATAGGCTGAAAACTTCAAATGTGTATTTACTCCCTGGGCCATGGAGTCTCAGCTCCTTGCTCACACCTCCAACTGTATCATCAGTGTCATCTCAGGGCTCTGTAATCTTCCCAGGGACCTGCTGAGTGCAGAGCTCGCCTTAGGACCTCCATGAAAGCCTGGTCTCCAGTTCAGAAGCCAGGAGGCAGCAGGTCTGCGCCTCCGCTGAGCTGCAGGGAAACATGCCGGTTGCTGCCAAGAAATAAAGGCAAATCAGTCACAGAACTTGGCTGAGTGAGAGAAAACCTCATGAAAGGCAGGTTACAAAGGCGAGTGGGTAGCTAACACATTCACTTCACGTTGCACTCTTGAGAAAGTAAAAAGTTGGTTTGCATTCCTTGTTTAAAGGGAAGAGGGCTGTGGTTGGGCAGAGCAGGCAACCAACTACTCAGGGCAAATCCTGGGGCATCAGGAAAGCAAAATGACCATCTGCCCCTCATCTATTCTCCCTAGGCCTCTCCTCTCAGGTTCTCAAACTTTTGATAAAAACTAACTGGTCAAAGAAAGAGAGGCTGAGGTGCTACCTGCTAGTTTTGATGTTTTACTTGCCTGCTTTATTGAAAGTTTTAACTAAAATCTTCTTCAAGTTGCAGAGTCAGCCAGTGCCTGTAAAGCCCCAAAGATGCTTTCTTCAACAAACAGATTTCTTAGAGGCTCCTGGGAAAGTTGGAAGAGCCCTTTGACTGAAGTGGGGAAAGGGTGTAGCAAAGACTGAAGGGTCATGTTCGTGTGCTAAGAAGAGATAATGCTTTGAGCTGGATCTATGGGTTTGGAATTGCCCTGAAATAGAGTTGCTCAGTTGAGCTTAGAGAGCACTTGACTGTCCATATTAGCCCACAAATGTTTAATGAGACCTCTATAATGCTGAAGGAAGAGGATCGGTAGGATCAATATGCTGTGTTTTAAGAATAACTAGCACCACCAAGATAATCTCCTCTGTGTATTGTCTTCAACGATTTAAAAGCACATTCATGTTCACAATGGCATTATTATCACAAAAGAGTAATGCTAGTTAGGCATAAAAGACCATACATTTTTTTGTTTAATGTCAGAAAGTGATAGACCTCGTAATAATAGTTTTGAGAACTTTTAAGTTTGTGGGCAACTTTGTGTTGGCCCCAGATTAGTTGATAATGTTGGCCTCCTGATCTGTCTTCTCCCTAGGGGTTTGTTATAAATGGATTTGCATGAAAAGGACACCTGACTGTATTGTTGGGACAGCAAGAAAGACTAGAGATGGGGAGACTTCATGGGCTCTCCCTACTAGAATAGGCAGGAAAGGGAAGGAAAGAGCCTGGATGGAATGAATGAGTGGTAGCAGCTGGTTGAAACAGAAAACAAACCCATCACAACAAGCTGCCCAGTGTCCTTTATTAGGCTCTTTTGTGTTATGCACGTTTACTTTTATCTCAATCCTTGGAGCAATTCTCTTTTACAGATGATTTTTGTGGCTTCTTAAAGTAGCTAGTGTCTGGAACAGGGTGTGAACTCAGTCCTTGGGCTTTTGTGAGAGAGGAAAGGGTTTTGAAGCAGAAAGCCGCCCCTGGGATCTTGGCACAGGAGACAGAGCACAGAAATTCCCTAAAGGGGATCTCCCAGAACCAGGATTCGGCTTTAAAAGAAACCACCCCTTCTATACCATGGGCTATGTTTCTGCCATGTGCAGGGATTGGGTTGCTGCCTTCCTTTAGCACACAGAGCAGAGGTGTTAAATAAGTGATTAGCTTGAACAAAGAAGGTGAAGATTTATGATTATCTCCCCAAAAGAGTGTAAAGTAGCCAGAATTGAAAGCGCCTAAAGAATTTTCTCTCCTGATGTTTCTGCCTAATGCACATACACTGTTTGAAATGAGTTAAGTTAGAATGACTGCTTCACCTGGTATATTAGTCATTCCTTTTTTTCTTGACTCATATGCACCATAGTTTGTATCCCAGGTGTGTTCCTTACTGACTTTATTTCACTCCTGCTCTTTACATGGTCTTTAGGGCCTTGATCAGGCTGGGAAAAGCTAAACTGATTAATTTTTATCCAGTGGTTACTGATGTATGAGATGAAATCCTAATTGGGATGGGAGCGGTGTACCTTAAAGGCTAAACCAACTGGACAGTTAAAGTATGTAAATGTCAACAATTGTGTATTTGTCTGTCCCAGACAAGCAGCCTGACTTTCTGGACTCTAGTTGGGTATTGCACATTGCAACCATAGGGTCCTGTCCCCATAGGAGCATTAAAGGCTAAATGGATTTCTGTAACATGCACATGAATAAAATAATTAGTTTATTGCTCTCTTCCAGGGTGTGGTAGTCAGGAAAAACACACAGACATGCATTAGCACACACACATGTACACACCAGAGATGTGTGCCATCTTGAAAACTTGAAACCATGAGCTCACTAATCTTTTTGTTCTCCTTTCACCTTGAATGGCAGCAAAAAATAATTACCCCTTCTGCCTTCTAGCACCACTATTATCCAGATGTCTATCCTGAAAACCATTCTCTTGGGGACTTACATGTTAGCTGGTTGTCATCACTGCAAACATCTGTGAACTTATTTTTTGTTAACATTTTAGAAATAACAATGCAAAATACACCCTCTTCAAGCTGGCACCTTTGAAACAAACCCTTCTGGAATCAAAGGAAGGAATTTCTATTAGTATACAGGAAAAGGAATATTGGTTTAGGAACCAGGGATCCTAACACCTGTTCTGACTCTGCCACTAGTCAGATGCATGAACTCTGGCAGGTCACGGAGTTTCTCAGGCTGATAAAAGAGGAAACTGACATAAATAATCTCTCGGGTTTCATCCAGGGATGACATTCCATCAATCTATGTTTCTGCAATCATAGGTATTCCAGTCACCATGATAAGAGAGTAGGATGATAATTTTCACTAGCATCTCTTTAAAAATATCCATATATTATTCTGAAAATGGAAGGACTTTTAACATTGATCTGGATGCAGTGGCCACAGGAGGTTCTGAGGGGAGGCAAAGGGGAAAAATAGGGGTAATATGGGGGCATTTTAAGGACATTGGAATTGTTCTTAATGACGTTGCAATGACAGATACAGGCCGTTATATATCTTGTCATAACTTACAAAATTGTCCGGGAGAGAGTTTAAACTATAATGCAAACTATAATCCACACTTAGGGACAAAACTCCAATATGTGTTCATCAATTGCAACAAATGTACCACACTAATGAAGGATGTTGTTAATGTGTGAAAGTGTGGGAGGGTTATAAAGTGGGGCATATGGGAATCCCCTATATTTTTTATGTATCATTTATGCAATCTAAGTATCTTTAAAACATAAAAAAGACATTTAAAATTATATCCCCACATTGAATGGTATAAAGTCTTCGGAAATTTCCTTTGCTGGACTATAAAGGCTTCATTCTCCTTCCAGATCCGTCTTCTCCCCACCCCCCCCCCCCCGCCCACCCCTCCAAAAACGTACAGATATGTAAGTTTAAAATGTTAAATTCTTTATGTTACCTTTACAAACTACATTGATGTTTCAATATTCTAATCACAAACATTTAGCTGCTAAATGTAGCTAGGTGTCCAGTAAATGCAGATTCATCTGTGTGTTTCATGGAGTTGTGAGTACCTTCTCCCTCTGAATGAGCTTACTCCGAAAAATTAATCTAACATTTAGCTTCAAGTTTGATGAACCTGTGGTGACACTGTTCTTTTCCTTTCTACAGGATGTTAAATTACAGTAAAACAAGGGAATACATTAAAGTTGACTAAGATTAATTTCTTCTTACTCTTCCTGGTGAAAATCTAAAGTGATAGTTGCCACTTTAAAAGCTATAACTTCAGTACAGTACAGAGTCAGCCCTACCCATCAATTTTACCCTTTCTGGTGAGCAATTGGTTTGCAGTAGAAGTTCAACATATACTAAAGAGCATAAACTGAGAGTTAGTTATTGTTTTCTACCTGGTAGGGTTTTAACTGGAAGATTTTGAAGCCAGTGTCAGATTCCTAGTTTACCATTAAAACACCCATATCTTATCTCTTCACTGATATATTCAGTGCCTCAAATCTGATTTACCTCAAATCATCTCTTTTTAGATAAGGATCAGAAAAGACACTTTTCAAAAAAAAAAGACACTTTTCCCTATATTCCCAAGATCATACTATGCCATTTCTTAATTTTATGTATAGCAACACACTGCTCAATTTTTTTGGAATATCCTAAGCCTTTATAAGATGTTTTAATAATAAAAATGCGTGACAATTTTTAGAAAACTACTTACTTAATGAAGAAAGTGGTGAAAAAAGAAACATCCAATTGTTTTTATCAATTTGATGTATATTTAGATATATACAATTTAGAATCATGATGTTTTTTCTGTCTCACATTTGTTTTGGTGGTGGATAGGTAATTTCAAAATGAACCCTATGTTGTCTAAAGTTTTATAGAGCATAACTTGGGACTTGTTTCTCAGGTAGGAACTTCAGGATATTTCTATACATGCACCATTTTTTACTGAAATCATGATTTCAATTTAGTAAAATAGCAGGAGAACTTGTTTTTTGCCTACTCAATATCAAATCATCATTCACAGGCATTTTCACTTACAAACCATTTGTTTTAACTCCATAAATACACTGAGATATGCTAAGAAAGTTGGATGATTTACAATTTCTGTGGTAGTTCAGTATCACTATCACTCAGATAAAGAAAAAAAGTATGTACAGATCAATTATTCTTCACAAGACTATTCCTGTACAAAGAGATATAAGAAAACTGTCTTCCTTGGGGTCATTTTTAGTCTAATTCAAATGATCAAATGATTTGGAGGTGCAATGGGATATCTAAAGACATATAAAACACTCTCTAAACTTAAGAAATCTGTCTAGTAATCAAGCTAATGTGCATGCCTAAGTATATGGCACAGCAGATAACAAATCTGAGAATTTAAGTTGGAAAATAAAGTGACTCACTCCAAAAATAGAGGAGAAATCCTACCAATTTGTTAGAGGAAAAAGCATCCAGTACACCATTTTTCTAATATATGCCCTGCATATTAAATAGACAAGAGAGAAAATTTTACCTGGGATTTTTGAACCCCAAGTCTCAAAAGTGAAATACGCCATCTCACTTCTATTTTAATTACAAATGCAAAGATATTTAAATATGAAGAAGCAACCTGAATTGAATGTCCAAAATGTTATAAATGAACATGAGATCTGCCATCCCAGAAGAGAGAAATGATCTATATTGTTATTATCCTGAAGAGGAAGATGATTTATATATCCGTGACAGTGCACTCAGCACTGTACGGTGGGTGGGCAACGCCTGTCTCGGTTCAGTGGGCTTCCTGTCTAAATAAGACTGAAAGCAAAGGAGGGCAAAGACAAAAACTAAATTCATTACCATAGTACAGAATTGATTTCATCCGTTTCACTGATCAGGCTTTATATGTCTTTTGTCTAAAGATATTACCAAGAAACTGTTAATGAAAGTAGGCAAATCTTCTACCTTCCCTTCTGATATGTTCCCTTCCTTTTTCACACCAATGATTGTGGCTTTCCTATCCCTCCTCTCCTCATCCTCATCTGTCAGTGAGTTCTGAAGATTATTCCCAAATGTCCACAACTCTTAGATAGTCTGATGTCTTTTCTGATTGTCAGTTATGCTTCCAGGACTCACAATGATTGGAAAACAGAATGAGTAGCTATCTTTAAATGGGGGAAAGGAATGTCAAATCACCCAAACAGGTGAATCCACTTTTGTGATTAACCAGTGACAGATGTTCCAGTGCCATCAGTATCGCATTCAGGAAATATATTTTATTCTCCTCCATGAAGTTTCTCTGTAGACTGTGAAATCTTTAAACATGTAGAGAAGGGAAATGAGAGCTCATCTCAGAGGAAAATATTGCTATTCATTCAACAAATCCTTTCAATAAATATTTACTATTCTCTGAGCTGGGCCTCTGAGGATGCTTAGGCATTTTATCAATGGAGAGAAGTACATAGGAGGGCATTGCAGAATAAAGGTTCAACATGAACTCAGCCATTAAGAAAAGGAGATGGACAGCATATTTAAAGAAAGAGTCATCAAACAATTTAATTAGAGCAAAGGTTGTAATTTGGCACTAACTCTGGTGCTCTCACAAGATCCTTTACATATTACGTATGTGTGTGTACCTGTGCAGACCCACACAGACACACACATCCCTAACCTGGTCATTGTATCAGTAAACAGGTTCTGGTTATTTTTTAAGGTTACTGCATTTTTCCTAGTGGTTAATTCATCTTTTAAAGGGTAGTAAATCAATAGGGATAGTTAGAATAAGGGAAGTGAGAGAAATGAAGAGGGATAGGTATCTTGGAAAAGTTCAGAAATAGAAGAAGAGTGGAGTAAAGGAAGAGAAAGGACTACTTAATTTTCCAAGCAGCATTTACAAATGGAACATCCTCATTTGTCACTGACTTTTCCTGGTCTTCCTTTTCTCAGTTACTCAAGCCCTTTCTGTCTTCAAATGATAGAGTCTTATGAATTGAAATGTGCTAACCCCACCCACACAATCATGTGTTAAAGTCCTAAACCCAAGTTCCATGAATGAAAACTTATTTGGAAATAGAGTCTTTGAAGATGTGATTATTAATATGACCAAATGGACTAGGGTGGGTCCTAATCCAATGATTGGTGTCCTTATAAGAAGAGGGAAATGTGGACACAGGCACAGACAGACACAGGACGAAAGCCGTGTAAAGATGGAGAAGGCAGAGATTGAAGTGTTGCACCAGAAGACAAGGGACCCTGGAGATTTCCTGGTGCATATAAGAAGTTGGCATAGGCAAGGAAGGATTCCCATGAAGCATGGCCCTGTTGACACCTTGATTTTGGATTTCAAGCCTCTAGTACTGTCAGTTTTAAGCCAATGAGTCTGTGGCACTTTGTTAAGGCTGCACAAGGAAACTAAGACAAGCACTTATAATGTCACTATCCCCTGTGTACATGCATGCAGAAAGGCAACCGGCAACCACAAGACAAAAATCAAATGAACCTTGCTCCTGGTTTTCATATGAAAATAATTTTCTTAGCATTTGAGCCAGAGTTTGATTTTGATGAGAGTCACTGTGCAGAAAGCAGGTTAGGAAGCTGGGTTTTCATTCTATCCACTTTCATAACTTCTGTATGTACTCCTATATTAACCCAGCGCTTGCAGGTAGAATGTTTCCCTTGATTTTGCAGTTGCCTGAGCATTAACCTAACTTGAAATCCCATGCAAGAGTAAATGTGTACCATGTGTGGCACCTATTAGACAATCCATAAGTATTTGTGGAATAAATGAGTGTGTAGGAGAAGGGATTCCTCACTAATGCAAGGGAGATCCAGAGATAGATATTGTAGAGGAGAAGGAAGGGAATGGGGGTGGAAGTTTATTATAACTGACACTGCTCAAAGTTTAGGAGCTAGCAAAATTTACCTTTGGTCCCCCTCTCTTACTTTTCTGGTAGCCCTTATCCTCTTAATACAACTGATGCCAAGTGTCCTAGGGCTACCTGCAACAGTGAGTAGCAAAACTCAGATTGAAGGTATAAATCTCAATTGCCTTATGCAAAGTTTATGTAAGTTTGTGTTTATGTTTGTTTGTTTGACGTGGGAAGGAGGAAAATGAGCCTGTCTATTGTACAGTGTATAGTCTGAAGACACATGGACTTCAGAATAAGAAGCCAAGGTCAAAATCCTGACTCTCACATCCTAGTCATATAATCTCTACAGCACCCAATTTCACCTTCTTTTTATGGTGATAATAATCACTATTTAACATATTTAATAGATATTTAAATGACCTGGTGCATTAAAAATCATGAAGAACCATGTCTGGCACAAAGCAGTTTATTGAAATCATGAGAAAAGCAGCAATAAATGTTCACACAATAAATGATAATTCCCATCCTTGTCTTCTCTCTTTCTTCTGCTTTCCTTTTCTTATCCTCTTCCTTTTCTTCCCCATGAATACTGGAATTTTCCATTGTACTTACCAGCATGTTTCCCATAGGTTCTCAGGAAATATTTAAACTGAACTGAATCAGGAAGGACCTGAATGAATGAATGAACAAGTGAATTAATGCTTGATGGTATTGTCCTATACTCAGTTCCCCATTCATTGGGGAATCTGGAGTCTTCTTCTAATGTATCACCAATCTCACACATCCATGTAGGGCCACTTTTCTGACTGTCATGTTTAATGAAGTAATCTCTTTTGAAAGTAATCATTACTTTTACTTCCATATTTTGTTATATCACGGATAACACATTGCTCAATCCTCTATGGCCATTATATAAACAAACAGGTGATCCTAGTTCAACTTTTTCTGGGTTATAATATTTCATCATTGGGGAGCAGCTAGTTTTTAATCAAATAACTTCTTTGGTCACTTAGAAAGAAGGCCTCTGAAAACCAAAGGACAGTTTGGGTAATAAGAATTTAAACAGAGCTAACTATATACAGTGTCTGCTGTCAATGGCACTGAGCAAGCTTTGATGGTTAATACTAATTCCAATAGCATAATCTTATGAAAAGGTAAGGGATCCAAAGACCTTGAATGTTCAAAAGAATTACAGATCTTCAAAGTCAAACACACACACATGCATACACACACACATGCACACACACACACATGCACACACAAAGTGTTATGTAATGGAAACCTGACAAAAGATAAAAGCCTTGTTTTGAAGGAGGGAGTGAAGGAAAGACTTGCAATCATTCTATTTGTGGAACACCCATGGAAAGTATATTTTAGATTTATTTAAAGAGCCGTGGATTGCCATCTCCAATTTTTCAAAAAGTCTAAGAGATCATCATAGTGCCAGTTGTTAAGGACAAACAGGGTAGGACAGTAGAGAGTTAAGATTATGAAAGACAAAACCCAATCACTCCTGCAGAAGTCCTTTAGGGGAGAATCTCTGAAGAAGTCAAGGGCTTGGTGCAGTTAAAAATTCAAACTGAAGGGAATAAGCATGTGGATGTTTTATCTCAAAGGGAAAGGTCAGTGTTACAAAAAAAGAAGAGTACACTTGCCTGTGGCATTTCAATTCTCTTTGCTTAATGTTTGCTTGTTAGTCTTCTTAAGAGGAGAGGGGATAAAGGCAACTTAAGCACTGAAAGCAACATCAGAACAGTAATTATAACTAATATAAGTTTCTTATTATGCTCATTTAAACTATCCCAGGAGAGTAAAGGGGTCGTATAGTAGGGAATGAAATGGGATTCATAAATATTATTTGATGAGTACAACATTTGTTTCATTAAGACTTTTAAAATATGTCATATTTTTTCCCTGTGAATCCAACTGGAATTTCTTTAAAGTGAATCCAGAGAATATCTGTTTTAACTGAGGAGGAGGAGGAATGTACACATATGAATGCAAATATCAATAGCTCCGAGTATGCCATTCTCAGATTCATCTACCATGACACCCCCTGTTGCCCTGAAACTGTAGGACAATCTTCCCAGAATGTAGTCCTTTCCAAGAAAATATTTCTGTGTGATGTCCTGTGACATATATCGATGTTCATATAGCTATGAACTTTAGATATAAATTTGGCTAAACAACTTCACCTAATATGAAATTTGAGCTTAAATATCAAAGCTACAGGTGAAATGTGAATGCCATGGATTTTTAAAGGATTTAAGTTTTACTTCTTTATTTTTCAGCCAGAGGAGCATTGACCACATCTGATCTATTTAGGTAGCTCAATTTTCAATCCATACTCACTTGTGACAAAATAAAGTGACAGATCCCCAGTTTCTTCACAAGTCTCAAGTAAGTCAGATTATGTCCAGTTGGTGCCGTAAAGAATGGGCCTAAGGACATTTCTCCAAACTAGCCTGAGGAAACATTATTTGATTAGGTCAGAGGTGTCACCTTCATCCCAGCTAGATGATGTTCCTGGCTGTGGTCTCTCCTGGTCTGATAAAAAAGTAAAGGACACAGCTTGCCCAAGATCTGAGACTATCAGGTCAATACCCCTGCCCCACTCTCCCTATCCTCATGCCCCTTTCTGGCTTGGAATTGTGAAGTACCTCTTTTATGAGAACGCATATCCACTTATATGTCTCTGGGTATAGGTCTTTCATTGAGGGGATAAAATAACCTTGTCTACATTTACTTCAGAAAATGGAAAAGATCAGCGTCTAGTCACCTGCCCATTTTTTCTTCTTCCTTTAACCTAAATCACACTCCTTAGAAAATAAAAACTTATCTATAGATGGGTCACCAAGGATTTTGGAATCCAAATTAGCTCATTAGCCACCTCAGGACTCCTGGGGATTCATGAAATGGTCAGCCAGAAAAAAAAAAAAAATATATATATATATATATATATATATATATATATAATTTTTAAAAACCTGTAAGACTTAAAATCAGGACACAAGTCCTGAGATAAAGACCCACAGGGAAAAGAAACTATTAACACTTAGGATATCAAAAAAAGTTTTTAAAAACTGAAACTTGGGAACTTTAGGAAAATTGCCAAGAGTTATACAACTATGGATTTGTTCATTCATTCAATTCATAGGTTGATAAATAGATGACAGATAACATTAATGTGTGAAAGTTACTATAGTAAGTTAGTTCTATAAAGACCAAGGATGTGAAATTCCTATCTTTAAAATGCAAATGTCAATCAATTTCAAGGGTAACAGCTAAAATGAAGACCTGCCTTCACCTTGGCACACAAAAAAAGGTGTCTACTTTCTGTAGATAGAGGACTTCAGTGAAGAAATGATATTTCAGCTGAATCATGGATTATAACTAGGCATTTTATACAATCTACTCTCAATTGTTTAGAAAATAGAAAGTATGGGTGGGGGGAGTATGTGGAAATGCTATATTTTCTACATGGTTTTAGAGTAAACCTACAGCTTCTAAAAAAATAAAATAAATAAATAAAACAAATAAAAAATAGGCACAGAGATGATAGACAGAGAAATTGTGATGGTTTGAAGCTGTATGTATTCCAGAAAAATATATTCTAAACCATTCCCGTGGGTGCAAACCCATTGTAAGTAGAAACTTTCGATGGGGTTAATTCAATTAAGGTGTGACTACATCATTTAGGATGGATCTTAATCATCTTACTGGAGACCCTTATAAATGGAATGAATAGGAAGAGAGAGAGAGAGAGAGACAGAGAGAGAAAGACATCTGACCTCTACAGATTAGATGCTGAATGGCTCCTGGAGGGGTTGGGGGACTTCTCAGTTATTCTGTCCCAGTCTCAGTTTTAGGGAGGCCCTTTGCACTTAACTTCAAGGTTGGAATTTTTCAGGCTGCCTGCCCACCTCCCCATGACAGCCAAATTGTCTTGAACCTAAGGACGTCTGCCTCCTTGTCTCTCCCCACTCCAATAGTAGGATCCAAATCACAATATGAGCTTTGGTTCAAGAAGGCTTCCTGACCTGCCTTTGGTGTAGATTTTCTCTTACCCTTCTACCATTGGTAAATTCCATTGTCCATGACCCGTGGGTGGGGTGCCTTTATTGCTCATCCTTCATGGCCACGGCCATGGTTTTTGGATTGTAAGAGAGAAAAGTAGGAAGCCCATGGACGTCTGAGTTCTCATTACTTCTTTTGCCACTAGTATGGCACCCTCTGTTCTCTGACTCTACCCCAATCTTTCTCCTCAATACTTGATGGGGTTCTCTGGAAAAGAGTTTGCAAGTGAGTGCAGATTTCTCCCTTCTGTTAGATGTCTCCAGAAATTTCAGCTTGACTTGCTAGCCCATATTTGGCCTTAGGGAGTTCTTTAAAACTTTAGGTGATTTTTACTGCTCACTGAGGAGCCTCTTCTTCTCAGTGCTCATCTTTAGATGAGATGGACCATGTGTTGCAGCTCTCCTTGGAGAGTCTTCTTCCTCTTTGAATTATGGGTTACATGGTTGCCTTGTGTTGGAGAAAATATGGCTCTTACTGAGACACAGAGACTGATTGACCATAAACATAAATTCTTTAATTTATTTATTGAGAAGCTCTCCCAATGGAGGGGGTCTGAAGAACAGACTTCAGTCCCCCCACCAGCATGGTGGGAGTCTAAGAGAGACTTCAGCCCACTCCTGGAAAGGGGGGATTTGAATTTATTCAGAACTTTCCTAGGTGGGGAAATGGTAGTTAGTGGGAGGGAAAATGAGGGTTCAAGTGAGGTAGTGGGAGGGGGTTGAGGGTGTTTATGGCTTCTTGGAATGCTGCAGGAGCAAGTGTTTCTTTTGATCTGTAGGGTTTTAAAGGGTTTCTTTATTTCCTCCGATATGTAAATATGAAGGTTTCCCTTTCCCTCTGATATGCAGGTAGAGGTAGTAAAGATCTCCATCTCCCTCTGATATGCAGATGGTGAAGATTTCTATTTCCCTTTACTCCTGTCTCTACAGGGTTCCTTTGTTCAACCTGTGGGAAAGTGCCACACGGGGGAGGGGTTTACCTTTTTCCCAATGCATATCAGGGAAACTGAGGTACAGCTTGTTAATTATTGCAAACTTCTGACACCTTGCTTCCTCAATATTCCATTGGATTTAAGGGAAGTTATAATTTTGTAATTTATCTGACTTCTACCCATTATTAGGATAGGCATGATTTTCTTTGTCACTTTCTGCATCCTAAAGGTAAGCAAAGGCCCATTTCAAAATACATAAAAGATAAAGCTGACAGAACTAAAGGAGAAACAGACAAATCACAGACATACTTAGAGATTTTACTGCACTTCTTTCAGTAACTGAGGGAAAAACATACAAAAGAAATAAGTAAAGGTAAACAAGATTCGAGCAACATGTTTATCAGAGTTTAACACGCATGCCCATACAACACCCAGAAACTGAAAAATGCACATTCTTTTCAAGCACATATGGACTATTTTCTAAAATAGAACATATGCAGGGCTGTAAAGCAAGTCTTTACAAATTGTTAATGTTTTAAATCATAATATGTTCTCTAGCTACAGTGTAATTAAGCTATAAATAAACACAAAGATAAATAGAAAATTCCCATATGTTTGGAAATAAACTAGACTTTTAAATAACTTTAGTCAAAGAGAAATGACAGTTGGAATTAGAATATATTTTTATCTAAATGATCAAGAAAATTCAGTATAACAACTCTTTGTAAATACAGCTAAAGCTGTGATTTCAGGGAAATTTATAGCCTTAAATGAGAAAGAAATAAATGACTGAAAACAATCATCTAATCTTCCTTCCTCAGAAGCTAGGAAAAAAAACACAACAAACTAAACATATTTTTAGTCCTAGGAAGGAAATAATATGTATAAACAAGAGAAGAAATCAGGTAAATAGAGCACAAACATAAAGAAAATCAATAAAGCCAAAATTTATCACTTGAAAAGAGTAATAAATTGATAAAAATCTAAAAATACTAGTTAGTACAAGAGGAAAGGAAAAATGCAATTTACAACTATCTGAAATACCTCCCCTCAAAAAGGTTATTTCTGCATACCCTATAGGTAGATATTATGGATAATTTTATGCCAATAAATTTGATACTTAGATGAAATTCTCAAAATGCTTGAAAAATACTTCCTGCTGTGAGGACACAAGAAGAAATAAAAAAATGTGAATGGTCCTATATTTATTTGAACAGAGTATTTAAAACCTTGAGGCCCAGATGGACTTTGCTGAGGAATTTTTCCAAGCTTTTTATGAAGAATTAGCATACATTCTACAGAATTTAGTGAAAAAATAAATAATAGTTCCTCAATTATCATGTGAAATTTAGGAAGGCAAGGATGGTTTAACATAATAATCAAAATAATTTATCTCATTAATGGAATAAAGATGAAAATTCAATAAATGGATAAAATGTATTTGTAAAGATCAATAGCTATTTACAAATTTTTAAAAAAATTCTTGTGAACTAGAAATAGAAGGGAACTTCCATAATAATAATAAATATATGTAAAAAAGTATATAGGGAACATACTTAACAGTAAAAAGTTGAATTATTTCCCTGATCAGAAATCAGAACTGAAACAATCATACCTTCTATCACTGCTTCTTTTCAATATTGTGTTTGTGGTACTAATCCATGTAATGAATTAAGAAAGACAAAGAAAAACATAGATTAAAAAAAAACAATTTCCTTATTTTCAGATGACATGCATACACATAGACAGATTTAACAACTATATTAAGCAAACAACTAAGAGAGGGCATATTTTAAAATACCATTTGCAATAGGCCAAAGTCATTAAATACCTAAGAAGAAAAGTATGAATCACTATTGACAAAATGAAAGAAATTCCCAATAAAAGTAGAGATAGAGAATGTTCCTGAAATAACCATCACTATTGTAAAACTATCAATTCTCACATTGAGTTATAATTAAAGCAATACTATTCATAATTCTAACATGTTATTTTTATGATAATTGACAAGCTATTTTACAATTTCATATGGAAATACAAAATGTCAGGAATGGAAAAGACAGTCTTGAGGGAAAACAAAGCTAGAGAACCTACCCTTACCAGACCAAGAATTATTATAAAGAATTACTATAATAATAAAGATACTCTGGTATTAGGAGAATCATAAACTAATGAAATATAATAATGATTCCAAAAGTAAACATATTTGGTCACTTAATTTTTTTCATACAAAAAAACTATTTTTAAAGAGGTTTTAAATTACAGAAAAATTCCATCAAAAGTATAAAGGACTTCCATATACCCCATCCTCTCTGCCTCTCACATTTTCCCCTATTAATAACATCTTACAATAGTGTGGTACATTTGTTACAACTGATGAATAAATATTGAAGCATTGCTACAAACCAATGTCTATAGTTTATCTTATGTTTTATACTTTGCACTGTACAATTATATAAGTTTTGACAAAATGTATAAGGCCCTGTATCTGTCATTGCAATATCATAGTCATCCTTATTCGTGGCCTTCCAAGGTATGTGGGACAATAAATTCTTTGTAATGTTTGAGTCAGTTTGAGTTGTTTTTTTCTATAGCTTGAAATGCAAAATGTTTTTACTAATATAGGCATTCTTTTGAGAGGGCCATAAATCAATGGTTTTCTAAAAGTACTAAAAAAAAAAATTAGACCAAATTACTCAGTATTTCTAGACGTGTTAAGATTTAAAGCAGACCTTTCAATCTCCAACATAATTAATTCTATATGCTTTCCAGGAAAAGTAGGGTTCATAGCTACAGTGTAGGTAGATACTAAAGAGACTGGGAAATGGAAGTAAAATAATGGTAGAATGTCAGGGAAGGTATGAGGGGAGATTTAAGATCAGGAAACAGTCCGAATGAGTAGTATTTATAAATGACAAAAGTAAGATCAATGTGCTCAAGAATGGGCCCATGCAGGTAGGAAAGACATGCAGGCATAAGTCAGGAAGCAGACTGGCACCATATAGATTCCAAATGGCTCAGCTATAAGTTATCTTCTGTGACCATTGGTCAATGTTTCTAAATATTCTTAAAATTTGATTTGAGACCTATTAACTAGAGAGTAGCCCCTGAGTCATTAGAAAGAAAAAGAAAGGAAGTCATTAGCAGTAATTATTTTCTACAAAACTGTGAAATATTCAGACTTGTACCTTAGTATATTTCCATTCTCCTTTCTCTGCCTTTTTCCTACTTTTTGTCCCAATTCCTACTCTGAACTCTTTTGATATCCATAAAGTTCTGTCATGGAGTCAGGGGATTGTGGCATCAGTCTTCCACTCCATTCTATATGTGGACTTAATCAAATTACCAAATGAATGTACTATGTATATGTCCTGTGTATATTACTTGTTTGACAAACATTGAAATGAGCCCAAGTAGGGTGCAGAAGTGTTAAAGTAAGACAACTAGACCTTTATATAGATGCAAGTATCTGGAAATAGAGCAAGGATTGCCTGAAATGAATGGAGTGAATGACTCGGCCATGTTTCAGCACATTGTTCTCTTGGCTTTCCAAATCACTTGCAGAATAAAATGCAATGCTTTGCACAACATACAATTTTGATATACATTCCACCTACTTAATTAGCCCAGTCTGTGACCATTTTACTCATACTTTACATGGAAGCAAAATAAAAACATATGTAAATAGTACAATATGTTTCTTGTCATGAAACAGACTGTTATTTTTCCTTGGGAAGCAATTCTATCTACCTTTTTCCTCTAACACAAACTTATATGTAACATTTTTAATAAAATTTAAATCCAGTATGACCTAAGTCTCCCATTATTCTCCCAAATAACTTTGTATTATAGCAATGGTATTGTTGAATTTTAATCACTTGCTTATCTCCCTGGTCTATGAAGAGGAATCTTTTCTTATCTTTATCTATTGTAATGGTATCTACTTGGTGTTTTTCACATACTAGGCTTATAAGAATTACTTGTTGTATGAATGAATAAATGATTCCAGGAAGGCCAGTTTATGCACTGATAGAAAAGTATTTTGGTTATTTTATGTGGACTATAAAGTGCATCTAGAACATACACACACACACACACACACAATGTTCCTATTTGGGTGCTGAAGCTTAAAATATCATAAGAATTCTTTCCTTAGTTTAATATAAATGTTCTTTGAAATGGTAAAATTCTATTAGCAGTTTCTAGACTATACTAGACTTATCTTGATAACAGTTATTTTCCCTCCTCTGGGTTTTCCTAATCTTCACTGATGCCCCTTGCTCTCCAAACTTGCTGCCTGGGGAGATTTATCAAGTCCTGTGATCAAGTGATCAAGGTGTATGTTTTTTGTTAGTTATATTTTTGTAATAATTAGTTTCTGTTAGTTTATCGAAAATTTTTCATTTATTTCCCCAACAATTGTTACAGGGCACATAACTCCCTACAGGAGAAAGGGTGGGTTGAAGACATTTGGGAAAATGAAATTTCAAAATTTCATGTATACTGAAGGTCAGGGAACTGTGTAAAATGGCTTATTGATGGTGAGTTTCCTTGGTCCACAGTGAATCACTGACTCACTAAATGATGAAAATAAATTCCATACAGGAAACCTTGCTTTTGGAATATAACTAATATTTCAAATGAAATAAGAAAACAGACTTTAAAAAAATAACCAGTTACTCCAGTTGAGTCTTTGTACTTTGATTTCTGTTAGCTTCTTTTGTTTGCTTCCTAAGTAGAATAGACATAAAAAGAAACCCTTTAATACATTTCCGTGAAGAGAATGGATGATGATAACATCACAAAGCCCTTACCAACAAGCCTACATTCCTTATCACTGCGAGATGAATTATTCACCATTTCAGCCCTCTTTCAACATTGGACTATGGAAAGAAGGTGAACTTTACAGTCAGCTTTGCACTTTGGGGGTCAGCCAAGCATTTATCTTCAGAGCAACAGAGAAACGTTAATTTTACAAGGTCCTCTACTTGATTCTACTGCAGTGGAAATCCAACTAGGACCTTATCAGCCCAAGAGATCAGCCTTGGAACTATTAGAGAATGAACTCACCTTGAAAAGAATGACCTGGAGGCAGGGAAATGGATAGAATTTATAGTGCCGTGAATTTGTAGTTTTAGATGGGAAGCTACCTTCCATTTGAACTTAATTATCATTTTTACCTTTTAATTGGAAAATCCTATCTTCTTGCTGCATCTCAGAAAACACTGAATTCAAGGTTTCCTGTTACTCTGAATCCAGTACCCAAAGATGCTAGTAAACCCTCAGCTGTTTCGGTCCCCTCACCAACTACAGAGTGAGCGTTAGGTCCAATTATGAAATTGGCTGTATTTGTCCTTCAACTTCCTCTTCATACTCCATTTGCTCATTGGATCCTTCTGTTCTCTTACTCTTATTTTAACTTCAATTTAGCACTCAAAAAGTGAAGTAGGAAACTAGTTTATAATGAAGGTAGATGATAGGTATGTTCTTTTATCTAGAAGGAATTTTTATTTAAGGAAAGCACAAGGTAGAGAGTAACCCAAATAAGTTTGTTCCTTGGTCATTTCTTTATTCATTCTTCATTGCATTTATCCCACAAACATAATTTGAGCATTTCCTTTGGGTCAAACCATAGAAGCCAGAGCCAGGGGAGAAACACAGGCTTTGTCCTGAAGGAGCATGCTTTCTACTGAGCACACAAACATATGATAATTATGATGTAGTGTAATAAAGGGTATTATGGGTGCAGATCTAGGTAGGGTATGCTATTTCCAACAGTCTCCTCTCACAAGGGTTCTCATCCTTCTTGGGGATGATGTTTTTCCAAAAAGTATGCTGGCTTAGGAGAGTTTAAGATATCAATTTCCAGATCCTCAGCACTCATGTATTACCTGTCCTGAAATTAATCTTCCTAGAGATTTTCCTTTCCTGTGCATCCTCTCACAGTGGCCATTTTCTTAAATTGTAAAAGAAAGGCTTACTAAGGTATATTGCCCAAAGCTATCAAAAACTCCAGGGCCTCAAAGGGACAATTCAATGTGGTGGCTTCTGAGCTGCAAAAGTGAAAGATTCTGATGACTAAGAAATCCTTTTGCAAATGAGTTGGTTTCTAATTCTTTGCTTTCAAGAAAATTGAAGCAAAATTTTTTGAATTTGTTCGAGTAGAGATTATTAAAATTAAATTTTAATGATAGGTCATCTTATGATTTTTGTATATAATTCAGAAGGAATTCCAATAACTGAAAGACATTGACACAGTAAAATTCTTTACATCCCCTTCTGCTTATTTATCTGAACAAGAATTATCATAACTTAGGCTATAATAGTAAAGTGGAAAGAAAATTGTTGGTGAATTCTTACTCATACTAGAAATATTTGATATTCATTCCTAGATACATGAGCTAATTGAAAAAGTTGTTAAAACAGCCCTTCTTTAGCTCATTAAGAGATAAAGTTTCAGTAAAAATTTATTTTTATATGTAAAATAATTATTTATTAAAATCTTAAAAATAAAATATTTATATTTATGTCATTTTGTTTGACTATATACTACTGATCACTGTCACAATTGTTTCATCTAGTAGAAATTTTAACGCTTACAACCTATTACCCTGTGACATTTCTTTCAAGAACATTAAGATAGCATATATGTATTTTCTTATTTTTTGCAGAAAAGTATAAAAGGGTAATAACTAAAGGATTTGTAAAGATAAATTATATTAAATTCTACAAATTGTTTATTGGATATGAAATGGAAGTATGGGTTCGGGGAAAGAAAGCATGTTAATATACACACAAACGGGATTTAGGAAGACAGAAAGATCATAGGAGAGGGAATGAGGTGGGAAAAAAAGAACATTTCAGAAGGAGGATATAGCAAGTACCAAGGTATATGTTCCAAAAAGAGTTTTACAAATTAGAGGAACTGTAAGTGTTTATTAGCAAGGAATCACTGGGAATTTCTGAATGACTCTTACCTCTCTCTAGCATTGCGATATGCTGATTTCTTTTGAGTTTTTTCCCGGGTTGCTCAGGCAGAAACACATGTGATGTGCAAAGATTTTGAAACCTGGTGACAAATCCAGATGAGTTGAGTTATGACTTTCTCAGCTACTTTTGGACTTGGAGATAAACTCTGACTTAAACGTTCAGCTAAAAGAACTAACTATCTGAGCAGGCAAGTAAAATACTGGCAATAGTGATTAGAAAGAAATTATAATCCTTTTTCTTTCTCTCCCCTCCTTTCCAGGAGACCGAAGTCCAGCTAGTATGGAAATGTTGAAGAGTTAAGTGGCAAACGTTGTCATTCTTGTTCAGAGAAGAATTCTGCTTAAGACAATATGAAAGTCATTAAAAAAATAAAAACAAAGAAAAGCTGGTGTTCCTTGATGTAATCTCTTATCTTCCCAAGTAAATTGTGGGTAAAAGAATATGTGTGTGAAACTGGATAGTAGTTAACTTCTAAAGATCCATTTGGATAAATCACAGTAGAACAATGTAGAATTCACTACTGAAACTTTTTTCTGGTATATATATTACACATAGGCAAGGCAATTAATTTCGAATTCTCAGAGTTTCAATTGTAAACATGGATGACTAAATAAAATCTATCATTCATTTAAAGCAAATGAGGAAGAAGGAGGAAGAAAAAGAGTAAGAGGGAGAAATCACTCAAGAATAAAAATCTAAAATGTAGAGGGTTCTAGTTTAGGCTATAGATTGAATTTATAGTGTCATCTATCATCACAGATGTGCATTTTTATCTTGTTGTTTTGAAGCCCTGATAAAGATTGGAAAAAGCTAAGATTGCTTTAATCAGGGCTTGAGTTGATCCAACCAGAGTTGGTGAGATGGAATGGTGTTAGCACAAGTGCATTGAGTTCATTGGTAAGAGAATTATCTAAGTAGGGACTCTGGTACACAGGCTGGATACAGACAAGACTAAAGGTAGAAATGGGTGTGGATGTAAGTGTGCACAGGCTCATGGGACCTTGAGGGGGAAGGATGGGTTTCCAGGATTCTGGCAGATGGTGAGCAATAAGAGGGCTGAAGAGACAAATGATTAGAGGCTGAGGAGCAGGAATAGAGGTTACGAGCAAGTGAGTTGGGATAAGATCAGTGTGGGCAGAAAGTGAA
This sequence comes from Dasypus novemcinctus, assembly GCF_030445035.2. Lineage (NCBI taxonomy): Eukaryota > Metazoa > Chordata > Mammalia > Cingulata > Dasypodidae > Dasypus > Dasypus novemcinctus. Next base: position 55,329,600 of record NC_080688.1, read on the forward strand.
ATTTTAGAGTTTTAGTCACTAGAAGAGAAATTAAGGCATTCAGTAAAAAGAAACGGAGGAAATATTTGGCAGGTTTTGGGGGCAGTGAGTCTGCCCTTTTGTATTATAAAAAGAACTAGACATTCTGCCTTGCCTGGCCACTCCCTTAAAAGGCTTGCCTATTGTTTTAGGATGTTGCAAACTTAGCTCTTTCTACTTGTCTGAAGTCGAGGCAAGAATCCCAGATGAAGGCTGTATTCATAAAAGGAAAATGTTAAAAATGGGGCGTGGGGGGATTAGAATATTTAATTCTACTGATTCTTTTGTAGAAATTAAACCCCATTTAAAGACCTAAGTCTGTAACTTTTTTTCAAGTCACCTTGATCTTATCAGGTCTTAATATGAAATTGAAAGGAATGATTTTTTCCACCTCTTTTAACACATGAAAAAAATCATATTGATTAAAAGGCTGTCACTGGGGAGATAGTGGGAAGTTGGCATTGGATTAAGCAGACATGGCTCAACTCTTTCAGAAAAACAATGCAGAAAGAACCAAAAGCTACCTGACTGATCTGCTTTGGGGATCAGCAGACCAGGGCAGTGATTCACAACTCCCAGGAGGATGAGGGAAAGAGAGACAAAGAATCCCAAAACAACTCTGTGAGTTACTAAAACTCCCAGCCTGCGAGGAAGGGCTCCCTCCCCCACCCCCAAGATATTAAACAGGGTAGAACCCCTGGCTCATTGCAGCTAACTGGGAGGGGAGCAGATGTCTTTCTCTTTGTCAGCTGTTACAAGGGAAAAGGAAGGGGAGTCAGGGGGCTTTTCTTCTGTGAATTAGGCCAGTTAAGCCCACTTTGGATCTCAGCTCCAACCAGACCAATACAAAGGAAAAATGAGAGAGATACACCTCCCACCCCTGGGAGAAAATCTGCACTCCATTAGTGAGTTCCTGGCACAATTTTGGTAACTTAAGCTGGGAAATTTTAAAGACAAATATCCTGAAGAGATGCAGGATTTAGGAAAATTAATCAATGATAATCACACAACTCGCCTAAGTCAATTTAAGGAATTAAAAGAAAATATGACTAAAGAGATAAAGGCTATCAAGAAAACACTGAGTGAGCTAAAAGAACAATTTGAAAATCTGCAAAGAAAAGTAAAAGACCTCATAGTAATGAAAGACAAAAAGGATGAAATTAAAAATACATTAGAAGGAAGAAGATGTGACTCAGGTGATAGGATTTCCACCTACCATTTGGGAGAGCTGGGTTTGATACCTGGGGCCTCCTGGTCAAAGAGAAGAAGAGAAAGTATGCCTGTATGATGAGCCAGTGCTCGTGTGGTAAGTCAAGTGCCTGTGCAGGGAGCTGAATGCCTGCACAGTGAGTCAGTGCCCATGCAAGTGAGTAACACAGCAAGATGATAACACAACAAAAGAGAGATGAAGGGGAGGGTCAAGGTGAAGCACAGCAGAGACCAGGAAATGAGGTGGCACAACTTACAGAGAATCTCTGTCCACATCAGAGGTCCCCAGTGTTGAATTCTGGTGAATCCTAGAGGAGAAAGATGAGAAGAGAAGACAAAAGTAGAAACAGATACAGAAGACCACACAGTGAATGGACACAGAATGAATGATGGGGGGGGGGATACATTAGAGACACAAAAAAGAAGATTCAAATTGCTCAAAGACAGAATTAATGATTTTGAAGACAGAAAACTTGAACTGGAAAAGACAGGAGAACAGAAAGAGAAGAGAATGGAAAAAATGGAACAGGGTCTTAGGAAATTGAATGATAACACAAAATGCAAAAACATATGCATTATTTTGTCCCAGAAGGAGAAGAAAATGGAAAAGGGCAGAAAGAATATTTGAGGAAATAATGACTGAAAATTGCCTACCATTATGAAAAACAAATATCAACATCCAAGAAAGAAAACACACCCCAAACAGAATAAATCCAAATAAACATACCCTGAGATACCTACTATTCAGAATGAAAAATATCAGAGATAAAGAGAAAATTATGAAAGCAGCAAGAGAAAGGCAAAACATCACATTCAAGGGAAACTTGAAAAGATTAAGTGTCAACCTCTCATCAGAAACCATGAAAAAGAGAAGAAAGTTGGTATGATGTATTTAAGGCATTGAAAGAGAAAAACTGCCAGCCAGGAATTCTGTATGTGGAAAAGCTGTTCTTCAGAAATGAAGGGGAGCTCAAAGTCTTCACAGATAAAAATAAATAAATAAATAAATAAAAAATGATAGAATATGTTACCAAAAGACCATATTTACAAGAGATACTAAAAGGAGTGCTGCTGCTTGAAAGGAAAAAAAAAAAAAGGTGAGCGACTTGGACAAGAGAATAGAAATGAAGATGATCAGAAAGGGTAAATTAAAGGGTAAAAAAATAGACAATAGTACAATATGACAACAGAAAACCAAAGGTCAAAATGGATGAAATAAGTAATGCCTTTACAGAAATACCATTGAATATTAATGGTTCGAACTCGCCAATCAAAAGAAATAGACTGACAGAATGGATAAAAATACATGAGCCATCTATAGGTTGTCTACAAGAGACTCAACTTGGATGTAAGGATAAAGCCAGGTTAAAAGTGAAAGGTTGGAAAAAGATATTTTACACAAATATTAAACAAAAAAAAAGCTGGAGAAGTGATATTAATATTGGAAAGAATAGATTTTAAATGCAAAACTCTAAGGGATGAAGAAGGTCATTATATATTAATAAAAGGGACAATTCAACAAGAAGAAATAACTATACTAAATATTCATGCATCTAACTTCAGTGCCCCAAATTAAATGAGGCACACACTGGCAAAACTGAAGAAATAGATGTCTCTATAATAATAGTTGGAGACTTCAATACACCACTCTCAGTATTGGATAGAATGTTTGGATAGAGATAAATAAAGAAATAAAGAGATCAAATAATATGATAAATGAACCAGAACTAACAGACATCTATAGAGCATTGTACCCTCAAACAGCAGGATATACATTCTTTTCAAGTGCTCATGGAACCTTCTCTGAGATACACCATATGTTGGTTCACAAGATAAGTCTCAATAAATTTAAAAGATTAAAATTATACAGAGAATTTATTCTGATCATGAAGCTAGAAATCAATAATGGATGGAAAAAGGGGAAATCATAAATAATATATGAATATTAAACAATACAGTCAAATAATCAGTGGTTAAAGAGGAAATTGCAAGAAAATTCAGCAAATACCTTAAGATGAATGAAAATGAGAATACAACATATCAAAACCTACGGGAAACTGCACAGGCAGTGCTGAGAGAGAAATTTATAGCCCTCAATGCTTATATTAAAAAAGAAAAAAAGCTAAAACTGAAGATCTAACTGCACATCTGGAGTAACCAGAAAAAGAACAACAAACTAATCACAAACCAAGCTCAAGGAAAGAAATAGTAATGATCAGAGCAGAAATAAATGAAATCAAGAACAAAAGAATAACAGAGAGAATCAACAAAACCGAAAGTTGTTTTTTTGAGAAGATTAACAAAATCAACAAACCCTTAGCTAGACTGACAAAGAAAAAAAAGAGAAGATACAAATAAAGAAAATCAGAAATGAGAGAAGATAAATTACCACTGCTCCTGTAGAAATAAGAGAGCTCATAAGAGGATGCAGTAAGCAACCATATGCCAAAAAATTAGAAAAATGTAGACAAAGTGGACAAATTCCTAGAATCACTGACCCTGGAAGAAACAGAAGATCTCAACAAATCACTCACAAGTGAAGAGACTGAAACAGTTATCAAAAATCTCTCAAAGATGAAAAGCCCAGGACCAGATGTCTTTGCAGGTGAATTCTATCAATTATCCAAAATTACTTAATACCAATTTTGCTCAAGCTCTTCCAAAACATTGAACAGAATGCTACCAAATTCATTCTATGATGACAACATGACCCTAATACCAAAACCAGATGAAGCTACTATGAAAAAAGGAAATTATAGACCAACATCTCTAACTAATATGGATGCAAAAATCCTCAACAAAATACTTGCAAACAGAATCCAAAAGCACATTAAAAGAATTATATACCACAATCAGGTGGGTTCTACATAAGAAAACCAATTAGTGTAATAAACCACATTGATAATTGAAGAAGAAAAATCACATGATCATATTGATTGATGCAGAAAAGGCATTTGACAAAATACTGCACTCTAAAATTTAGGAATAGAAGGAAGCTTTCTCAATCTGGTAAAATGCATATATAAATAACCTACAGCTAGCATTGTATTCAATGGTGGAATAATGAAAGCTTTTGTGTTGGGAGCAGGAACAAGGTAAGCATGCCCATTGTCACCATTATTATTCAGTATTGTGCTAGAAGTTCCAGCTAGAGCAATTAACCTAGAAAAAAAATAAAAGGCATCCAAATAGGAAAGGAAGAAGTAAAACTTTCAAAAGTCACTGATGACATGATCCTATATCTAGAAAATCCTGAAAAATCCACAAAGAAAGCTACCAGAATTAATAGACAAGTTCAGTAAAGTGACGGGATACAAAATTAATAGGCAAAAATCAATAGCGTTTCTACACACTACTGATGTGCAATCTGAGGAGGAAATCAGAAAAAAAATCCATTTATAATAGTGAATAAAACAATCAAATATTTAGAAATAAACTTAACCAAAGACAGAAAGGACCTCTATTCAGAAAACTATAACACATTGCTAAAAAAAATTGAAGAAAACTTAAATAAATGGAAGGACATTCCATATTCATGGATTGGAAGACTAAATACCCTTAAAATGTCAATTCTATCCAAACTGGTCTACAGATGCAATGCAATCCAAATAAAAATCCTAATAGCTTTTTGGCAGAAATTGAAAAGTCAATCATCAAATTTATTTGGAAGGTTAAAGAGCCCTGAATAGCCAAAAATGTCTGGAAAAAGAAGAACAAGTTGGAGGACTCTCATTTCCTAACTTTAAAGCATATTAATTATCTACAGTTGTAAAAGCAGATTTTTACAGTTGTGAAAAAAACAGTTGTAAAAACAGCATGGTACTGACATAAGGACAGACTGAATGACCAATGGAACAAAATTGAGAACTCAAAAATCAACCCTCACATCCATTGTCATGTGATTTTTGGCAAGACTGTTAAGCCCACCCAGCTAGGCCAGGACAATCTTTTCAAAAAACGGTTCTGGGAAAACTGGATAGCCATATCCAAAAGAAAGAAAGAAGACCCCTATCTCACACCTTAGACAAAAATGAACTCAAAATGGATCAAGGGCCTAAATATACAAACAGCAACCATAAAACTCCTGGAAGAAAATGTAGGAAAACCTCTTCAAGATCTTGTGGTAGGCAATAATTTCTTAAATCTTACAACAAAGCACAAGCAAGAAAAGAAAAATTAGATAAAAAGGATCTCTTCAAAATTCAACACTTTTGCATCTTAAAGGACTTTGTCAAATGGGTGAAAAGGCAGCCTAAGCAATTGGAGAAAATATTGGGTAATCACATGTCTGACAAGGGTTTAATATCAATGATGTATAAGGAAATCACACAGCTTAACAACTATCTGATTAAAAAATGGACAAAAGACTTGAAAAGACAACTTCCAAAGAAGAAATATAAATGGCACAGAAACCATGAAAAAGTCTTCAACATCACTAGCAATTAGGGAAATGCAAATCAAAACTACAATGAGGTATCTTTTCACACCTATTTGATTGGCTGCTATTTAGAAACACTTATTCACTGTTGGTGAGAATGTAGAATGGTACAGCCACTGTGGAGAACTGATTGGCAGGTCCTAAGAAGTTGAATATAGACTTGCCATGGGATCCAGCCATACCATTACTAGGTACATACCCAGAAGAACTGAGAACAGTGACACTAATAGATATCTGAACACTGATGTTTATGGAAGCATTATTCATGATAGCTGAAATTGGAAACAACCCAGGAGCTCATCAATTGATGAATGGATAAACAAATTGGGGAGGATACACACAATGGAATATTATGCAACAGTAAGAAGAAATGAAGTTGTGAAACATATGACAAAATAGATAAACCTGGAGGACATTATTTTGAGTGAAGCAAACCAGACACAAAAGGATAAATACTATATGATTACCCTATTATGAACTAAATACATTATGTGAAATATAAATATATTATGTGAAATATGAGTATGGATAGAATTGCATATACCAGACCATTTTTCTTTGAAGCTGAACAAATATAAGTTAACACTACAAAATTTTAACATCAGACCAAAAAAAATCCATTCTACTAAGTGAAGGAAATGAGGAGTACTACATATTGTATGATTCCATTTATATAAAGTATAAATATAAATCAATTTATAAATATTAAAGTAAATTAATGGTTATATAGGTCTGAGGAATGAATGTTAAGGGGTGTGGAGTTTTTCTTTTTGAACTAATGAAATTATTCTAAAATTTTAGATGATGAATGTACAACATTGTGGTTATACTAACAGCCATTGATTATACACTTTGGATAGATTATATGGTATGTGGCTATATCTCAATAAAACTGCTTAATAAACAAATAAATAATTATGCAAGAATAGCCAGAAACAGCAGCTGTGTACAGCAGGGGAAACATAAAGAGATTGATTGGTGAGGAATTTTCCTGTTTGTCTGTTTTTCTTTATTATCATTATTGAAATAATGAAAATGCTCTAATAATGATTGAAAAGATGAACACACAACTTTGTGAGTATATCAAATACCATTGATTATACACTCTGAATGAAATGTATGCTTTATTAATATGTATCAATATAATTGATCTGTTTGGGAAACAAAACAACACAAAACAAAAAATGGCTGTCACTGAACCTTCTCAGGCCCTTTCCTACTTTCCACCCCCTGCACCATACTTACATAACAACAACAATAGTGTGACATTTATGCAGGCTCCAAAAATGCCTAAGTACTTGGAGTTTGTATTATTACGCAATCCTGTCTCTCTCACTCCTGTGATCTGGATATATTTTCCTCTCCTTAGAATACAATTTCCCTACTTTTCCTCCTGGAAAAGCCCTACTGAACAAAGCATCATGCACTTTATTCTCCTGAGCCACTTAGGCAGTCTAAGATGCATCCTCATCTATTAAGTCGCTTCTTATGCTAGTATACTATAACTAATAATATCTCTTTTCTAGCCATAAGGTTGTGTTTATTCCCAAGATCAAACACACTGTAAGATGAATGGTAGATATTAAGTGAATATTTACTTAATGAATGATATGGTGCGTATATCAATTATCAATAAATAAATCTACATCAACATATTCTGCACTACTCTGCTCCAGTATTACTGCATACAAGGAGCAAAATGCCAGTCATAATTTCCAAGCACGTAATTTTTTTTTTTTTAATTTTAAGAAGTCTTTTCAAAGATGCCTGCATTATTTGCATTGTAATTGATGATAGAGTATGACAACAATCCTATTTTTACTGGGCATTTTAGGAACATAGAGATCACTGACATTGAGTGTTAAATAAAAGAAAGAAAACAGAATGAGGAAAGTGTTTGGAACAGGCATGTGCCCAGAAACCACAATGAATTGAGGCCCAATGTTTATGCTATGCATTACAGTAACTCTTTTTATCCTTCCTTCTTCCTGGGCCCTGATTCTTTCACTTGTTAGGGGATTGTCTTTGCAATTTTCATAGAATCAACTAGATAATGTTGGAAATGACACTGTAAGTAAATTAAGTACAGGATAGTATGGGCTGATGAAGTACTATAATTTAATTTTATTGCATCAGTGACAACAGTAAATAAATTGCACAGCATAACATGCTGAAATAGTCTATTGATCTTTTCAGTCAATATTTGATGAAAATTCCTAACAAAACATAAAATTACAATATTGTTAGAAAAGATTTTATTTTCAGCTTTTAATACTACAAGCAAATTCTAAGGAGTAATTGTTTCATTTTATACACATCTAATATGTGTGTTGATGACCAAGAACTGAATTCACAGTTGATCAGATCACAAATAGTAATATTTTTATCCCAAGTTTACTTTTGATGTTACCTTGTAGAGGTAGGTCAGCTGAGGGATAGGATAAGAATAAATGTTTTTGTACAATCAAAATATATATCATGAAATCCAGGACCCAAGGAAATCCCAAAGGACTAACTCAGAAGTATAGTATTTCTTTCTAAAATCTCATTTTCAATTTTTAATCTTTATTATCTATTTAACATGGTATATTAAAATAATATTCATGAGTTGAGCATTAGAGGCTATTCCAAGAGAAAAAGAGACACAATGTTTATTATGAGAAATGATGGCTGCTTTCCTGGTTTGAGTCTTTTGTGAACCCTTTTTAAGAGTTTTTAAGAATGCATGTTCTTAAATTAATCCATTACAGGTATGTAAACCTATTTTATGTGGGACCTTTTGGTCAGGTTCCGTTAAGGGAACTTTTGATTAGATTACTTCAGTTAAGTGGGTTTGATTACATTGTGGAAGCCAGAATGTGTCTTAATCCTTTTACTGGAGTTTTATATAAGTGGAGAAACAGAGGAGAGCCACTGCCATTTTACCCTGCCATGAGAGAGAGGACTACATTATCTCTACTGCTGCCAAAAGACAAAGAAAGACAGAGAAGCTGACATTGAGGCTGGGACCTGGAATCATGGAGCAACTTGAAGCTGAAGAAATGAAGCCCAGAGAGGGGAGATGAGCCATTGTGCCTGACTGCCCACACCTGAGCTCAGTGAAAAAGTGAGCCTGAAGAAGGAAGTAGAGGGGAAGCAACCAAGCCACCATTTGCCTTGCCTAGTGGCAGGAGTCCAGGATCCAGTAGCCAACATTTGACCAGACAGCATCTCAGCTGATGCCTTGAATTGGACATATTTCATGGCCTCAGAACTGTAAGCTTTTACTCTAATAAACCCCTATTAATACAAACCAAACCATTCTGGTATATTGCATTGCTGCTTTAAGCAAATGAAATCAGTTGCCTTCTTGGAAGTAGACATCAGAAAATATGGTTAGAACAAATAAAAAGCAAAGCAAAGAAGTAAGCCTGAAGCGTTTCACTAGAGAAAGGACTATTTTATATACCTAAAGATCTGATTTGGATGATTCTGCTTTCTAGCTTGCCTAGGAAATAGTTGACAACAATCTTCTCTTCAATGGGAATCAAAACCCTTTTCAAATTTATGTAAGCTTGAACTGAAAATGTGTTTCATAATTAGAAATAGATTTCAGTCTTCCTGTCAGAGTGAGTCTTTCACTATATCAAGATCAAATTTGCAATTAAAAACTTCAATTATATGCAGGTATTATGGGTTAAGTACCTAATAGCAAGACAAATGTATATTATTCATATTGTTAAGGACTGAAAAAAATCTAAGTACAGCAATTTGCAATTTAAAACTTGGTAATAGCTGCCACCCTTTTGGAGGTCACATACACAACTTAGAGTTATTACTAATTTGAGATGAAAAATTCAGAAATGTTTCACAATAGAATTATATTATTGTTGAGGTGTTAGGAACTTCTAAAAGTCTTAGAGAGAGTTCTTTTCTCTTTATTGAAATTCCTTCCAAGTGCTTATATATGTTCCCTCTAAGAATGTTATATATGGTGCATCATTTAAGAATCTAAAAGTTTTACAAGTTTTAAATTATATTTAAAGAAATCATTTAACTAGATAATTTTGAAAGAACTGATTCCAGTGACCAAAAACTAAATGATCTTCTCAAGACATCTTTTCCCTTCATTCTCCATTATCTCTTATTCAAAACCTTTTATACCACTGCCGTCCTTCTATATATGAGGTTGGGTTCTGAATCTAAAGTGAATTCTGAGCCAAGGTATGTTGTAAGTCTACCTGCTTTGTCTCATAGAAGAATAAAATTTCTACAAGGAATGCCACATGTGCCCATTCTGGGGTTTTTGGTTTCCTCAAATCTTGTCATTTCAATAGAATGAAGGATACCTTGGTAGCGCTCACTGTAGAAGATGATAGATGAACAACTCAAACATGGAGGAAGCAGATCTGCCAAATGCAGCTAACCTCTTATAGGGAAAATAAGAACATGTATGAGCTCTTCAGCAGTAGAAAGGATCTTTTTTCTTTATTTTTCTCACAATTTTATTAAGTAACAGGGAATTACAATTCTTAGAAAATGCACCCTACCCTGAGAATTAAGTACAAAATCAGTAAAAGGGGAACCTTTTGAAATTGAAATGAGTCAAAATCAACATAATAAAACAAACAAAAAACGGGTAAAATAAGTCATTTCTAGGAAAAACCCATGATTCTGTGCTAAGGAATAGTTTTAAAATGTGCTTTTGAGGAAATGAGAATAAATTCTCTTCCCAAATGCAATCAAGTTAACTGGGCTTAGTGGAGAGTTTTGACTGAAATATCACAGGCTGGTAAAAACAGTAATCTCGGTGTTTTTTTAACCTTAATTTATCTTGAAAGAACAAAGTTTTGGTGATTGAACACATTGTTAATTTAATAATAAGAACTTGCCAGTGCTTATTTGCATCACCTGGGTTTAGCCTCCTCAGGTTTATATGCATCCCGCCCCGCCCCCCCCCCAAACATGTAGTGGCGTTATCACAAGAACAAAACCTCTCGGTAAGAAAACCTCATTGCCAGCTGCCTAATTATCTCTTCTGAAACTCAGAGAAAAGCTTCTAGATTGCCTGAATTTGGGTCCAGATTGGGAGCGCCAAATCCTGATAATAGAATTAAATTGAATAGAGAGTCAAGAATAATTATTTAATAAATATTTTAGGGGACTTAACTCTGAGGAAAGAGCTACCACCCTTACCCGGGACCAACTTTAAAAAAAACAATTTGAGTTTAACTTACAGAAGAAGAGAAAACAAAACAAATCATTAAAACAAAACCAAAAGGCAGATTCATGGCTGGTGGCTAGAATATAGATCAAGACCTTTATCTTCCCCTGCCCAAGTGAGTGAGAAGAGAATTTCTATTGCCTTGTCCCTTCTGGGATGACCAGCCTGGGAGCCAGGTTAACTTTAGCATTGTTTAGAGAGAAGTAAGTTCCACCCTGCTCAGCATAGTCTGAACTCCATGTCTGATCAAGAGAGCATCTGCAGGAGTGAGGAAGGTGTTGTTTTAACTAAGAACTCCGAACCCCACTCGCTGCCTGCTATGAGACCTCAGGGCTGTGCTGATCGTGAAGAGCCGTTCCTTTACATATATATTTCTTGTACTCAGTACTATTATTTTGTAGTTGAGCAACACTCACTACTATTAGCATTTGTCCATTAATAAAAATGTCAATAATTATATTGGTAATGATAATATTTTATACTTATATTTCATTTTTGCATATCAAAGTGTTCTCATTCAATTTTATATTAATCCTCACAATGAGTCTATGAGTGAAGAAAATAGTGATGTGTGTCCTGGTCAACAGATGAGAACACTGCAAATCAGAGCGGCTATTTGAATTTTCAACGCCAGATAGTAGGAGGGAAAGCCCTGAATAAGTACCAGAATAGGACTCCTGTTTCCCCTCAGAGGCATTTCCTCTCTTGGTCATGTGTCAGTCTGAATCACTGGAAATATTTTCATTTGGGTATATGGTAGAGAAGCATGTAAGAAGTCATAAAGGGACCACGTGGGCTTAGCTTTATTTCTCTCACACTCTTCATTGCTCTTCCATACCATATGAGGCCCACATGTCCAGAGAGAGAAGAGAGCAAACCAAATTTCTTTACTACTGGCATGAATCTGCATGACTCTGAACTCATTCCATGTATGTGGTTGATGCCACATGCACTGCCTCTGCCTCCACGATGCTTTCATTCCAGCAGTACTGGTGGTCTCAAACATGGACATAGGATTTCCAGGTTGGAAACAAAACAAAACAGAACAAAACCTTAGCTACTAACTACATATAAATGCAAGAAAGTATTAAAGACAAAAAATATAAACTGTATATTTTAAAACTTGTGTTTCTCTAGATCTTTCTAAGAGCAGAAAACAAGAAACTTCTAAGTGTTTTGGGGGAAAATGTAAAATACAGGAGGAGTTAAGAGATGATTTTTAAACAATACATTTTAAGCTTTCCTTTTGAAAATGTCTGAGAGAATTATTCCATTTGTGCAACCAAATATGCAATTCCCTTGGACATTCTTTTTGTTTCATTACCTTAGCAGGTAATCATGAAGAGGAAACAGACTTTTGCATTTAAAAAATTCTGAACAGTAGGTACAAAGCCTTTGAAGACTTGAGAATGCAGTGAAATTGAAGAGGAAAAAATCACAATTTAAGAGGGAAAGAGTTGAAGGGAAGGAGAAGGGGAGCTAGAAGAAGAAAGCTTTGCAACTCTCCGGCAAAAAGCATCATTGCACTAGAAAGAGGAATATTGGAACTTCCTGTCGTCATTGCAATCAGGATCTTTAGTTAGCTAGCCATCATTAGATTGTCCCCACTGCTACTATAATACTTTGCATTCAATAGACAAAAGTTCAATGCATGTTTAGATGCTGATTTGAGAGTACCTCCCCTTCTGATGGCTCATGAACTAGTATTGGTCATTGCCTATACTGATTTATTAGAAAGCCAGGAATGAAAGTCTCAGAAATAAATTAGTTATTTCCGCTATGCTCCATTTGGTCAACAGTTTCCTCTGCCTGACTTTTATAAGAGTGAAGAAGAAAGAGACCAAGACTACAAAGACTTGAATCAAATCTGAGTCTCTACTCAGTCTGACTAGCTGTGTGACTTCTGTCAGGTGATTTGCTCTGTCTGGGCCTCACTTTTACATGTATAAGGAAGGAGTAGTGTTCTATATGTTCTTGAAAATACTATGAACTTCAAATTCTTTAGAAAAAATCACTTCAATGATTCTAATATTAATCTGGGTCAAAAATAAAATAAAACAAAACACAATTCATCAAATGTTGATGTGTTCTTTCATAGTCCACTAGCAATTTCATAGCAACCTACACTAGCTCCACAGTCTAAAGCTCTAACACATCTATTATCACATTTTAAGCAAATTTATGATGTGCCTAGAATATCACAATAATGTTGATTTTTAAAACCACAAGTAGAGCCTAGAACTAAAGCCTCCAAGGTTTATTTAATGGCTTTATGTTGTGGTTTTTCAGCATAAATTGCTTCTTAAAGTTGCTTTCCTAAGAATAGTTTAAGCACACACATACCCACACACATACGGACACTACCTCAATACACGAATGCACAGCAAAGTATCTGCTCTAAAGAAAGAAATTGGAACCTAATCTTTATTGCTTTATACTTTCAAATAACTCAGTTGTATTATGGGAATATACTGATTTATGGATATTCTTTTTTCCATATATGCTATATTAAGAATTAAATGCCACTGTGACTCCCTTTTTTATTATGAAAATGAGGGATATCTCCTGTGGCATGGTTCCCCTTTCAAGGCTACCTAACAATCCTGCATATGGGGCATCCAGTTTCTTGCTAGCTAGTGACTTCTTCTAAGCCATTAAAAAGTCTTAAAAATAAAATAATAATATTATTTTTTCTAACTATTTTACATGTATTAAATCATTTTATCACCACAACAGCCCCATAAGATAGATTCTATTTTAATCTTCATTAGATAATGAAGAAACTGAGCTCAAGACAACACAGCTAGGAAGTGAAGAAGTTAGGTTTTGAACCCAGGCAGTTCAAGCTCAGGGTCCATGTAGTAATCATTGTACTGTTATCAGAGAGGTCCAGAATACAAATATTTAATTGCCTTAATAATACTGATTCAGAGTAAAGTTTGTATATTTTTTCCTTAGCAATGGCTCTGTTTTGAGTGTGATGGAGAATCCTCACAAAACAAGCCACCCTTTTTATTCCTAACTTTAGTGAGCATAAGTTAAGTAATGAAGGTTGGGGAGACTCTGCTTCATTGTTTCAGTCACAATCCTGAATGGAAGATTTCATATAACTAATGATCAAATGGAAAGAGAGATTTTTCCTTTCCCTATTGATTTTATTCACTGTAATACTGAAGATGTAAAATATAGTCAGCTGAGAATATATATGATTTCTCTGATTACAGATGCTTCCACAATTGTGTATCACTTAACAACACCAAGTTTACTTCCTCTCCAATCACTCTGTAACTGAATGACAGCAGGCTGCTGGTAGTGATATGAGGGCAAGTAATTTTCCTTGTGCTTTTAGGTGGGATTCTTTAGTAATAAGAATTCTGCTTTTGATGGAAAATAAAATGATGTAACTGAATAATCGAAAATGAAATCTGTCCTATTATGTAGGCTCTAAACTCTTCAAGAGAAGATAACTTGTATTAATTAATTAATTAATTTATTTATTGCATCCATAGCACCTAGCCCTGTCTGTGGTGCAAAATGTGGTGCTCAAAATGTATCTATTACATTGTATGAGACGATTTTCTTAAAAAATTTAATGATTCAAATAAAACATACTCAAAATGCTCAAAGTGTAACTATGTAGACAAATGTATTATTAAGACCTGAACGTACATGTATATCCACCATCCTGGTCAAGAAATAAAATAGTATCACTCTCATAGAATCCTCCCTGTTCCCTTCCCAAGCACTAATGGCTCTTCTTTCCCAAAGAGAAAAGACTTCTAATGTGAAGTCTCTGGCTTTTAATATGATAGAATACTTCTGACTGCTTTTGAACTATATATGAATGGAATGTTACAATATGTACCCATGAATGCCAGACATCTATCACTCATCATGACTTTTGAAATATTCATGCAACTTGTTGCTTGTAGCTGTAGTTCAGACATCTTCACTGTTCTGAATGAAATGTACTTTTTAAAATCCCTTCTACTGTTAATGAACATTTGAGTTTTTCCCAGGTTTTGACTATTATGAACAATATTTCTGTGAACATCCTCATGTACTTCTCTTGGTATATGTGTGAATGAATACCTGTTATGTAGATGCTTAGGAGTAGAATTGCTATATCGTTGGATATGTATTCATTCAGGTTGGTAAAAATTGCAGGTAGATTCCCAAAATGGTTGTGTCAGGTTACACTCTTTCCAGAAATATATTATTGTTCTGGATACATCACATCCTCACCAACACTGAATGCTGTCAGTCTTTTAAATTTTAACCATTGTGAAATGTGCGCGATGTTATAGCATTATTGATTAATTTCTGTTTCTTTTCATTTCTAATGATGATGAATGTCTTTTGTTATATTTATTGGCCATTTTGATATACTCCCTTTTGAAATGTCTGCTCAAGTCTTTTACTTATGTTTTTGGTGGGCTGCCAGTATTTTTCTTATCCATTTTTTAATTCCTACATAAATAATTACATATAAATTATATTATGGATACACATACTTTGTTGAATGTATGTATTAAAGGAATCTTTCCCCATACTGCAACTTGTGTTTTATTTGTTGTTTGTTTTTTATATTAAATTGTTTCTATAAGTAACTAAGTATCTTATATTTATCTACTTAATTATTTGTTTGTTTGTTTATTTCCTCCTACCCCACCCCCAAATGGCTACCTCCTCTGTCTTCTCATTGTTCATCTTCTTTAGGAGGCATCAGAACCTGAACCCAGGACCTCCCATGTAGGAGCCCAACTGCTAGAGCCACTTCTGTTCCCTGCTAGTTGCCCTGTCTGTTTTGTTGCATCATCTTACTGGTTGTGGTGTCTTGCTGGTTGTGGCATCTGCTCTTCTTATTTAGGAGGCACCAGGAACTGAACCCAGGAACTCCCATGTGGAGGAGGTCACCCAATTGCTTGAGTCACATCTGCTCTCCAACTTGTGTTTTTAATTCATCAGTATAGTCTTTAATAACAAGTACTAAAATTTAAAGTAGCCCTCAATTAAGTATTTCTTCATTTAATGAAATAATTTTCTTTTCCTCTCTGCCCTGTGGTACTACTTTTTTCATTAATCAGGTGTGAATAAAAAAATCTATGCACTCTATTTTGTTCCAATGGTATCCTTATCTGATGTTATGCTAATATTGCACTATCCTAAATAATTTTACAGCCCTACTAGAAAGTCAGATATCTTATAGGGCAGAACCTTTACTTTTGTTCTCCATTTTCAACTTAACCATGACTTTGCTTTGATCCTTTGTTTTTCATACACACTTTAGAAGCAGTTTAGGGTATTCTGCAGAAAACATAACCTGCTAAAATTTTATTATAATTGTATCTGTACATTGATTCTTGGATAGCTGACTTTTTTTTCCCTATAGACCATGCTTTAACTTAGGGTTTACTATTTGTGCAATGCAGTACCATGGATTTTAAAAATATATATACTCTCTTACTATATGTACAACCTAATTTTCCCCTTTTAAGCACATTCAAATATATAATTCAATACTGTTAATTACATTCACAGTATTCTGTTACCATCAACACCATGCATTACCAAAACAGTCCCATTATTCCCAATAGAAACCCTGTGCATTTTAAGCCTTAACTTGCCATTTCTTATTCTCACCCCATCCCCAGTAAACTGTAGTCTGTATTCTGACTCTATGAGTTTGCTTATTCTAATTATTTCATATCACTGAGATCATCACTCAAGATGATTCTTTCAAGATTCATCCATGTTTTACATGTATCAGAAGTCTTTTGCATGTATATTCTACATTTTGCTTATCCACTCATCAACTGATGTGCACTTGGGTCACTTCCATCTTTTGGCAATTGTGAATCATGTCATTATAAGCTTAGATGTGGAAATATTTGTTCAAATACCTGCTTTCTATTTTTTAGGGTATTATTACTTGTAGTGGGATTACCAGGTCATTTGGTATTTCTACCCTTAACTTTCTGAGGAACCACTAAACTGTCTTCCACGGTAGCTGCATCATTCTATGTTATCGCCAGTAATGAAGAATTATTCCTGTTTCTCTGCATCTTCAACAACACTCATATTTACTTTTCTTTTTTTAATATCAATTATTCTAATGGGTGTCAAATGGTGTATCATTGTGGTTTTGATTTGCATTTTCCTGATGGTAATGATGTTGAGCATCTTTTCATGTGCTTTCTGGACATATGTATGTCTTATTCGAAGAGATTTCTATTCAAGTCTTTTGCCCATTTTAAATTGGGTTATTTATCTTTTTGTTACCAAGTTGAAGGATTTCTTTATATATTCTGGATCTTAAACCTTATTAGAGATGTGGTTTCCAAATATTTTCTCCTGTTTTGTAGGTTGCTATTTTATTTTCATGATAAAATCTTTTGAGGCCAAAAATTTTTAATGTTGATGAGGTCCCATTTATCTATGCATTTTTTTGCTGCTTGTGATGTGGATATAAAATCTAGAAGTCATTGCTTGACACAAGGTCCTAAAGATGCTTCCTTACATTTTCTTCTAGGAGTTTGATAGTTCTGGTCTTATATTTAGACCTTTGATCCATTTTGAGTTGATTTTTGTATAAGGTGTGAGTAGAAATCTTCCTTCTTTTTTTCCCTTTTTTTTTTTTTTTTTTTTTTAGCAAATGGAGATTCAATTTTTCTAGCATCATTAGCTGAAGAGACCATTCCTTCACTATTGATAGGTCTTTGTTCCCTTGTCAAAAATCAGTTGACCATGAATGTAAGGGCTGATTTTTAAGCTCTCATTTTAATTCCATTGCTCTATATGTCTGTCCTTGTGCCAGTATCATTCTGTTTTGATTTCTATGGCTTTGTAATAAGTTTAAGATCAGGAAGTATGAGAGTGTGAATCTTCAGAGTTGGAGCAAACAACAAGCTGACCAATAAACTTAAAAGGAAAAGCTTAGGGATGAAATAGTCATATGGGGCTTTGAAAAACTCTAACATATTCCTAGAAACAAAGAAGGTCGCAAGCATATGGAGGGCTGTGCAAATGGCCATGGTTGTGCACCTGCACAGGAAAGAGACATGAAGTCTCTAAGGTATCACCTCTGACTGACCTTGAGACTCCATTTAAGCAGATAAAGAAGTCTAAAGGAGAGTTTAAACTATACACAGAGCTCCTCCACAAAGGCTTAGAGACCTATTAGTTCCAGCAATTTAAGGAAAACTCTGTCCCATCATTAGGTGACCACTAAGCAAATTGGGCAAAGATATCAAGGAAACACATGACATAGAATATAGACGCTGTGTAATTAGTTCAGGAAAATCACAAAACAATCAGCAAAAATAACAAAAACAAACAATAACAGCCAAAACAATTCCTGGGTGGGGGTGGAGGTAGGGCAGAGAAACTGATTTATTGGGGTATAACATTATATTATGACATGATCCTATACATAGAAAACCCTGAGAGATCTACAACAAAGCTTCTAGAACTCATAAATGAGTTTAGTAAAGTCACAGGTTACAAGATCAACACGCAAAAATCAGTAGCATTTCTGTACACAAATAATGAGCAAGATCAGGAGGAAATCAAGAAACAAATAAGATTCACAATAGTAAATAAAAAAATCAAATACTTAGGAATAAATCTAACTAAAGAGGTAAAAGACGTATACACTGAGAACTATACAAGACTGTTCAAGGAAATCAAAGAAGACCTAAATAAATGGAAGAATATTCCTTGTTCATGGATAGGAAGACTGAATATTATTGAGATGTCTATCCTACCAAAACTGATCTACACATTCAATGCAATCCCAATAAAAATCAACACAGCTTTCTTTAAGGAACTAGAAAAACTAACTATGAAATTTATTTGGAAAGGAAAGAGGCCCCAAATAGCCAAAGACATACTGAAACAGAAAAACGAAATAGGAGGAATCACACTTCCTGACTTCAAAACATACTACAAAGCTACAGTAGTGAAAACAGCATGGTATTGGCATTAGGAGAGACACACAGACCAATGGAATCGAATTGAAAGTTCTGATATAGAACCTCATATATATAGCCATATAATATTCGATAAAGCCACCAAACCCTCTCAACTGGGAGAGAATGGCCTATTCAACAAATGGTGCCTGGAGAACTGGATCTCCATATGTAGAAGAATGAAAGAGGATTACCATCTCACACCTTATACAAAGATCAACTCAAGATGGATCAAAGACCTAAATATAAGAGCCAAGACCATAAAGATCTTGGAAAGCAGTATAAGGAAACATCTACAGGACCTTGTAATAGGAAATGGCTTCATGAATATCACACCAAAAGCACGAGCAGCAAAAGAACAAATAGATAAATGGGACTTCCTCAAAATTAAAGCCTTCTGCACCTCAAAGGAGTTTGTCAAGAAAGTAAAAAGGGAACCCACACAATGGGAGAAAATATTTGGCAACCATATATCTGATAAGAGACTTATAACTTGCATGCATAAAGAACTCATATATCTTGAAAATAAAAAGATAAACAACCCATTTAAAAAATGGGAAAAAGATTTAAACAGACACTTCTCCAAAGAAGAAATACAAATGGCTAAAAAGCACATGAAAAAATGCTCCAAATCTCTAGCTATCAGGGAAATGCAAATCAAAACTACAATGAGATACCATCTTACTCCCCTAAAATTGGCAGCTATGAAAAAAACAGAATACAAAAGCTGGAGAGGATGTAAAGAAAGGGGAACACTCATCCACTGCTGGTGGGAATGCAGAAGGATCCAACCATTCTGGAGGACAGTTTGGCAGTTTCTCAAAAAACTAACCATAGATTTGCCATATGACCCAGCAATACCACTGCTGGGTATATACCCAGCAGAACTGAAAAGAAGGACCCAAACCGATATATGCACACCAATGTTCATAGCAGCATTGTTCACTATTGCCAAAAGTTGGAATCAACCCAAATGCCCATCAACAGATGAGTGGATCAATAAAATGTGGTATATACACACAATGGAATATTACTTGGCTGTAAGAACAAATACACTACAAACACACGTGATAACATGGATGAATCTTGAAAACCTTATGTTGAGTGAAGCAACCCAGGCATTGAAGGACAAATACCACATGACCTCAATGATATGAAATAAGCAACCTGCCTCAGAGAGCTAGAGACTGGAAAAGAGGCTTACGGGAAATCGGGGGGTGGAGGAAGGATGTGAGCCGACGTCTGCAGGGGTGGAATCTATGATGAGCTGGCGGTAAGTATGAGCACAAAGAAGAGATAAAATGGGGGCAAGGGGTTGCCTTTGGGTGGGACTTTGCGGGTTTGAGGGGGGCTGGGGCTGGGTGGATGGGTAATATTGCCCATAAATTGGGGGGAGGGAGGGGCAACATACGAACATAGGAGAGTGTCAGGTGTAGGTTGAGAGTAAAATGCTGAGAAAATTGTATCAAAATATAATTAGGAGGGTTACCTGTTTAGGATGGTCGGAGGGGATGGTCTGATGCGGGACGGACTCCTGGGGAATGTCTGAATGCTCATTTTGCCAGGGTGGGTTGTACCATTGGGTAGAGAACCAAGAACTGAGAGTGGGTGTGGACCCACATCCTGGGGAGGACTAATGCCATCAAATAGAGAGAACTGTATCTCTCAAGAGAAAGGGTGGCTCCCAGGGCATTAGGGCAGTTGAGCAAGTCAGGCCCTGAACACTGTTGCAAGTATCTCTGGACGTGGCTCCTTGGGAAATGGAGATTGGCTGTCACTGTGGGCACCAAGGGGAGGGGAAAATGGATGTTGAATGGATGGAACCAAGGTAAATGTGGGGGCAAGAGAGGAGTTTCGTGAGAGTACATGAGGATGAATATAAAACATGTAATATTACACCAAAAACATATAGGGGATGACCAACTAATAATGCAAACCATAATGTAAAACATAGGAAAACTAAAAAATTTAGAAAACTGTATATCCTAAAGTATGGACCACATTGTAAGCACAGATGTCACCTTGTTTGAAAGCTATTGTTTCGGAGTCTGTACATCAGTTTCAGTAAATATGATATGAATAAGTTAAAAGATTATCGCTGTGGAAGGGAAAAGGTTTTATGGAGGATGTGTGGGAGTACTGTATATTGTATATATGAATTACTGTGATCTAAGACTCTTGTGAAGAGAAGCTCAATAATTAGGGAAAAAAGAAAAGAAAAAGATAGGATGTAGAAATTTTTCCAAATCAATATGTACTCTAGATCTAACCTTTAAACTCATCACTATATTCCATTTTACAAGTACGGGAACCTGACATTATATTGGGATTCACTTTACAGGAAGTTTTGGATCACAGAGTGGTTCAACAATGGCGGCGGTGGAATACTGGTATGGGATGTTATTGACAGGCTATATGTGGTTGACAGGGAGTTATAAAGGGCATATGTCCAGGGTGTATGGTAATGTTTAGATATACTCATAGTGGAAACAATTAAAAACAACAGCTGGGGGGGTACTGGGTTTCTGGCCGGGGGGGCTCTGTCGTGGTCCCTAGGGGAGCAGCGGCAGTCCCCCAGGTGTAACGGTAAGAACCAGGAAGGAATGAGGGTCCAACATGGGCTCCTGATACTAATGACTATGCTTGTGAGCCTATACGCCTGCAATAGGAACAAGGCCTAGAGCAGCATTGTGCCTGGGAGTTTCCTCCTGACAGCCTTCATGTTACTCAAATGTGGCCAGTCTTGAAGCCAAACTCAGCATGTAGATGCAGTGCATTCCCCCCAGTGTGGGACATGACACCCAGGGATGAGCCTCCCTGGCACTGAGGGATCACTACCAAATACCAGCTGAAGATGCAACTAGAAAATGACCTTGAATTAAAGTTTCAATGCGGATCAGCAGAATATCCCTGTGTACATATAATAACATGACTTTAAAATACTGTTTGACCTAATGTAAGGTGGAAATGGAAAGGAGAAATGAGTTTATATGGCTACAAGTCTCTAAAAAAGAGTCTGGAGGTTGTCAGAAGGATTGCCCTTATGCACAACTGAGCAGAGTCTAAGAGACAGATAAAGTAGATACAACCCCAGGTATTGGTTCTTTTGAGGGATAAAGAGACCCACGATTCTATGGTCATGGCAGATGGGGTTCACTGCCATGTCAGATGGCCCTTCTTTGGAGCTGGTGTTTCTGCATGATGGAACTGGACTCAGATGGGATCTCTTTTTACTTTACTGGAATTGTAGTTGATGTTGGGGTTTAAGATATACTTAGGGGATTTGAATCTCTGGACTGACAATATGATAGCCAGGCCCTGAGCCTCAACAGACTTCAGCTCCTACACTCTGATTTATTGGACTTACCCCACTCAGCTAACATGGAGTTGAAGAAGGTCAACCACCACATCATGGAGCCTAGAGTGCCTACAACTGAAAGCAGGAGGATTACATCCAGTATCCATGTGGAATCTAAGCCCCCACTTGACATAGATGTGCAATGGAATCAACCAATCCAATGTCCACAGAGAAAAGGGTGGCCATGGTGGCTGCTGGGTGTGGGGAATGGGAGGAAGAGATAAGATGGGGAGGCATTTTTGGGACTTGGAGTTGTCCTGGGTGGTGCTTCACGGACAACTACGGGACATTGTAGATCCCCTCAGGGCCCACTGGATGGAACATGGGAGAGTGTGGGCTATGATGTGGACCATTGACTATGGGGTGCAACGATTCCCAGAGATGTACTTACCAGGTGCAATGGATGTGTCATGATGATGGGAGAAAGTGTTGCTGTGGGGGGAGTGGGGGGTGGGGCGGTGGGGTTGAATGGGACTTCATATTTTTTGAATGTAATATATATTTTTTAAAATGAATAAAAAATTAAAAAAAAAAAAAGAAATGTCCTGTTTTCAACTAAATATTATGGGCCTTTCAAAATAACAAGAAAATATGGCCCCCCATAAGAAAAAAAGTAGTTACCATAAACAGTCTCTGAGGAGGTCCAGAAGTTGGACTTACTAGGTAAAAACTGTAATTATTTTAATTTTATTCAAAGAACTAGAGGAAACTATGTCTAAAGAACTAAAGGAAAATGTTAGAATAATATCTTAATAAACGGGGAATGCCACTTATGTGGTAGAAATTACAAAATACAAAGAACCAAATAGAAATTCTGGAGTTGAAAAGTTCTGAAACAAAATGGTTAGTAGATTGGCTTAACACCAGATTCAATCTGGCAAAGGAAAAAGATAGTGAAATGGAAAATATGTTAAATGAGATTATCTAGTGTGAAGAACCAAAAGGAATTAGATGAAGGAAAATTGACAAGTACTCAAAGACCTGTGAGAAATGATCAAGTTTATCAACATACATAAATGGGAGTTTTAAAAGGTAAAGAGAGAGAAAAGGACCGAAAGAATATTTTCAGAAATAATGGCTGAAAAAGTGCCCAAATCAAAATTAAGAAAAACTGATCTTCACATCCAAGGAATTCAGCAAATTCCAAGAAGGATATATTCAAATAGATTCACACCTGGATGCATCATAATGAAACATTCCAAAAACAAAGACAAAGAAAAAATCTTGAAAACAGAGAGCAAGTAGCGACTCATCATTTATTAGGAGTCCCCAAGATTAATTGTGTTTCCTCATCAAAAACAAAGGAGGCAGAAAGTAGTAGAATGACATACTCAAAATGCTGAAAGAAAAAGGCTGTCACTCAAGAATCCTATATTCAGCAAAACTGTTCTTAAAACACTAAGACATTCCAAGATGAAGAAAAATTAAGAGGCTTCTTCATAGCAGTCTTAACCCGAACTATAATAAGGAATTCTGGTTGAAATAAAAGAACACTAGGCAGTAACTCAATTCTGTACAAAGAAACAAAGAACACCAGTAATAGTACTACATAGTAGATATCCTTGTTTTGTTACTGATCTTAGGGAAAAGCTTTCAGTTTTTCAACACTGAATATGAGATTAGCAGTGGGTTTTTCATAGATTATCAGGTGGAAGAATTTATTTTCTATTGCTAGTTACTTGAGGTTTTGTTTTGTTTTTTTTTTTTTAATCATAGGAAGGGTGGTGGATTCTGTAATATGCTTTCTCTGAATATATTGAGGTAATTATATAGTTTTTGTGCTTTACTGTGTTAATATAAAGTATGCTCTCACCATTTCTATTTATGTTTTACAGGAGATATTTGTCAGGTACAATTAGGCAAGGAAAAGAAAATAAAACATCTTAATTGAAAAGGAAGAGATAAAACTGACATTATTTGAAGATGGCATTATCTTTTATACAGAAAATCTTAAGGAATCTACAGGGAAAAAAACTATTAGAATGAATTCAGCAATGTTGCAGGATATAAGATCAATATACAACATAAAATATATTTCTATACAGTAGCAATGAACATTCCAAAAGTGAAATTAAGAACAAAATCTATATACAATAGTATCAAAAAGAACAAAATACTTAGGAATAAACGACAAAAGAAGCACAAGACATACATTAAATCACTGAAAGCAATTAAAGAAAATTTTTAAAAATGAAAAGATATCCCTAATTTATGGATTGGAAGACTTAATATTATTAAGGTGGAAATATTTCCCAAATCAACGTACAGATTCAACAAAATTCCTATCAAAATCTCAGCTGCAATTTTTGTAGAAATTTACTAGATGATCCTAAAATTCTTATGAAAATGCAAAGACCCTGAATAATCAAAATAATCTGAAAAAGAACCAAGTCAGAGGGCTACACTTCTTAATCTCAAAAATTTACCTGAATTGAAAGCTACAATACTTAAGATTTAGTATCAGTGAAATAAAATGAGAATATAAAAAATAGCCCGTGGTCAACCGATTTTTTACAAAGATTCCAAGATATTGTAATGGGAAAGGTAAGTCTTTTCTATTAATTTGACTGGGAGAAATGAAGAGTCACATGCAAAAGAATGAAAAAAACATTTTGTGTAAAATTTCTGAGTACTTTATGAGTGAAATCTCACTTCTTTAAGGTAATATATTTGCCAGTTTTTTTAGATTAAGCTTGGCTTGATATCATAAAACATATTGGAAAGTTTCTTCTTAGTGTGTATTTTTTTTTAAGAAGCTGTGTACTATGTTTAAATGTAGAGGAGTATTTACTAATGAAGTCATCCAAAGCTGAAGTTTCTTTATGGGAAGGATTTTTTAAAAACCAGATTCACATTTCTTTTATATATATTTATATATATTTTTAAAGATATATTTTATTTATTTCTCTCCCCTTCCCCAGTTGTCTGCTCTCTGTGTCCATTCTCTGTGTGTTCTTCTGCATCCGCTTGCATTGTTGGGTGGCACCGGGACACTGTGTCTCTTTTTTTTGTTGTGTCATCTTCCTGCGTCAGTTCTCTGTGTGTACGGTGCACTCCTGCACAGGCTGCCCTTTTTTTCATGTGGGGCGGCTCTCCTTGCAGAGTGCACTCCTGGCGCGTGGGGCTCCCCTGTGCAGGAGTCACCCCTGCATGGCATGGCACTCCTTGTGGGTGGCAGCACTGCACATGGCCCAGCTTACCACACGGGTCAGGAGGCCCTGGATATCGAACCCTGGACCCTCCATAAGGTAAACAGATGCTCTATCAGTTGAGCCATGTCTGCTTCTTATATTTCTTTTACTATTGAGTTATTCAGGTTTCCAATTTCCTCCTCTGCTAGTATAGTAATTTGTGTTGTTGAAGAATTTTTCATATCATTTTAATTGTAAAATTCCTTGGGATAAATTATTCACAATAATTTCTTACTATGTTTTGAAAATCTGTAAAATCTGTAATCATGTCCACCTTTCCATTTGTAATATTTGTAATTTTGTTTCTCTTTTCCTCATTTTTTTTCTCTTTCTATAGAGCTTTCAATGTTATTATTTTTACAAAGAACTAATATTGGCCTTGTTGATTTTCTCTATTTTATTTTCCCCTATTTAATTGGCTTTCATTTTTATTTTTACACAATTTTTCATTTTACTTTCATTGATTTTCACTTAGCATTCTTAGCTTTTTTTGGGTGAAACCTTAGGTTATTGATTTCAGCCTCTCTTGGTCCTCAATATATGCACTTAAAACTACAAATTTCCCTCTAAGCACTGTATAAGTTGCATCCCACAACTATGATATATTATATCTTTGTTTATCTTTAGTTCAAAGTATTTCATAT
The DNA here is from genome assembly GCF_030445035.2 of Dasypus novemcinctus. Lineage (NCBI taxonomy): Eukaryota > Metazoa > Chordata > Mammalia > Cingulata > Dasypodidae > Dasypus > Dasypus novemcinctus. The sequence goes on from NC_080688.1 coordinate 55,355,631, forward strand.
ATTAGACCTTTCTACTTTGTCTCACATAGCTCTTAGGCTATCATTTGTACTGTCTATCTTATTTCTTTAAAATTTCTGCTCTCCAAATTGTATATTTTCCAATGGCCTACCTTTTAGCTCAATAATGGTTTTTGTTGGTTTTTCTACTCTATTTTTAAACCCATCCATTGAATTATTAATATCATATGTTATAATGTTCAAATATAGAATTTCCATCTATCCTATTTTTATTTCACAATTCTCATTTGTTGAATTTCTCTGTTTTCCTGTCTATTCTGTTCATCTTCTCACCTGTATTCTTGAACATATTAATCACAGTTATTTTACAGCCCTTGATTACTAATTTGAATATTTGGATCATCTCTGGGTTTCTGTTTACCTTTCTTACTTTTCTGTTATATGGTATATCTGGCAACTTTTGGATGAATACTGAATTTTGTACATTAAAAAAATGGCTCTAGATGGTGTTATATTCTACCAGAAAAGACTCACCCATTCTTTTGCTGGCATAGTAGAGTGGGAAACTAGGTGACTTCATTCAGTCTATAACTGATCTGAGTCAAAGTTATTTCATATTTTTTATAAGCCTTAGCTGATCCCTGATTGCTCATCTTCCTAAAATTTAGCAGGGGATTTTTAAAAATATGTGATTACAAAAACTCCTCTGGATTTTCTGTTCACTAGAAGTGGTCTTCTGCCAGTGAAAGCCCAGATTCTCAGTATCAGAATTGTCTAATGACTCCAGGGAATTAGTGGATGCAGCTTGTCGGCTTCCCTCTTCTAGAACAGGAGGAAGTTTAGCTACTACAGTGTTTATTTCCACAGTTCTCTGATGCTTATAACCAGAAGATTTTAAAATTGTATCTATTCTTTCTAACTCTTTTGACACCTGATGCAACAAACTGCATTCTACCTGGGAGTGCAGGTTTCCTCCTTGTATTATCAACTTTTCTATAATTTTATATTTGAGATTTTTCTCTTCTAAGTAACATATAGTTAGGTGGCTTGCTTTGTTTGTTTGTTTTTCAGTCCTTTGTCACAATCTTTGAGTTTCATTGGACTTTCAGTCCATATTCATTTAATATGATTGCTGATATGTAGGGGTTTAAAACTCCATCTATTTGTTTTCCATTTGATCCATGGATTTCTAGTAAGTTTTTTGTTCCTTTTGGGTAGACAAATTAGTTATTGTTGTTATACTATATTTACCTCTATTAGGCTTTTAGTTTTACATGATTTTATTACTATTTTAGTATATTATTGATTTCAGCATGCATCATCGATATATTACAATCTACTTCAAACTGGAACATTTACCAATCACTAGACAATGCAAGAATTTGTAACTATTTTAACTCAATTTACTTTCTTCTGTATATTGTAATAGTTTCATCTTATATTTTAATTCTCTCTATATTTTATACCCTAAACAATACCATAGCTGTTGCTTTAAATTAGTGTTCTGTAAACTTTGGTACATGGAACAAATCCAGCCCACACCCTATTTTTCTATGACCAATAAGCAAAGAATGTTTATTTTATATTTTGAAAGGTTACTAAAGTTTTTAAAAATAAATAATATGCAACAGAATCTATATGTGGCCTGTAAAGCTTAAAACATTTACTATATAACCCATTACAGAAAAAAGAAAAAAAAGCTGATTCCTGCTTGAAACTATCAATATTTTGATTCTCCAATAGAGTTACCTTACAGAGCTCTGTCCTTTATGAATGATCATGCTCCATCTCAGGTCATTTTACTTCTGTCTGAAGAACTTGCAGTAGCCTATCTTTTAGTATAGATCTGTTGGCAATATATACTCTCAGTTTTTATTAATTTTTATGTTGCCTTCATTCCTGTTAGATATTTTTGTTTTATACAGAATTCTAGTTAGCCAGTTATTTTCCTTTATCTATCATCTTCTGGCTTCCATATATTTTTCTTTAAAATCATCTCTATTTTTCATTGTTGCTTTTTTGATGGCAATCTATTTAACTTCCTCTTGGTTGCTTTTAATATTTATCTCTTTGCTTTAGTTTTTGAAGTATTACTATGCTGTAACTAGGTGTGACTTTTTCTTCATTTTTCTTGTGGTTATTAAGTTTCATAGTTGCAGGATTTCTTGAAACATTAATTTAATGTCTTTAAATAACTTTGGAAAGTTCCCACTAGTATTTTTTTAAGTATTTTTTTTCTCACATATTTTCTCTTTTACTTCTGGGACTCCAACTATTTATAAATTTGACTTTTCTATCAAGTTTCATATGCCTTTTATGATTTTTTTCTTAAATTTTCTAATTCAATTGTTTCTTTGAGTTTCAATTAGTATATTTTCTATTGGCTAGTTTCATAATCCCTTTTCCTCCTGTGATCAATCTTCTATTAAACCTGTATAGTGAATTGTTAAATGTGGTGATCACGTTTTTAATTTATGAATCTCTATTCCCCATATATATATGTGTGTTTATGTAAGTATGTATGTATATTCCAGTTCTCTGGTGAAGTGATCTGTTTTTCATATTTAGAATTGCCTTATTATTTACATTCATAGATTTTTAGATTTCTGCCAAAATTTCTTTAAATTTTTTGTTGAATATTTAAGTCTACTTATTTTATAGTCCAAGTCCATTAACTCCATGGTAAATATCCTGTAAATCTGTAAATCTGGTTTTAAAGTCTTGCTTCTGATTTCTTAACCATACTTTATTATCTCTTATTTTCCTGTTTTGTTTTTTTTTCCCCAGGGGATCTGTGAGTAGAGACTCCTCAGATGACTTTATTGTTTATAAGGGGCTCTCTATATTCCCCAGTCAATGTGACAATAAGCAGCAACATGCAGTTAACTATCAGTATTACTCATAGTCTAAGGAATTCAAAAAAATCTTATCTCAAGGTACAAAGTCTAAGTGTTCTATTTACTACAAAAGGTATGTGCTCATCTTTTCTTTCAGCCTTTAACAGCTTCATCTCATTTGCCAGGAACTCTCAATTACCGCATTCCTTAGGTTGCAAGTGTAGCCACGGAGACAGTATGTCTCTCCTTGTGAGGCCACTGTGCCTCAGTTTCCAACATTTCCCCCTTTTTATTTTAGTTGAGGTGACCATGCCTGTCTTAGGTTGCCCTCCTCTGAGTTCTTACCCATCATTGACTCCCAGCCAAGCTCTTTGGCTAGGGGAAATTATTGAAGTGCTTTTGCTGCACCAGATTATTCACATGTCCCATGGCTGTTACGCTTTGCAATTTTCTTCGAAAGCACTGTCCAACACAGGCAAGAATCATGAGCAACAGAAAAAACATGATTAGCCCTATTCCTAAAGCTGAGGGGAAATGCTGTGATTTCCACCAATTAACCGGGTTAAATTTTGTAATATGTGAAATCATATCTGAGAAAATATCCTTATACATTGGCTACATAAATTTGATTTTGAGACATTTCTAATATTTTCCTTTGTAATTCAATTATTTCCAGAGAGATATTACTTTTATGACCTAGCAAATGTTTCTTATTTTTTTTCCATTCTATATCGCATGAATTATAGGCAAGAGGAGTAATACAAAAGTTGCTTTCATTCCAATCACATTTCAATCCCCTTAACAAGTTTAAATTATACAATTGATCTCCAATATGCAAAACAGCTGATTCTAAATCATTAACCCGATTATTTAACTGTTCATCAATGTGCTCTTGGCTATGCCACAAATCACTAACATTTTTATGCCAATCGTGCATATATTGTTGAGTCTGAACAGTCTTATGCAAAACTACAGCAGTGGTTGCAGCAGCTGTGATGATTCCAATTGGTCCCATTATACTAATTATTAGGAGTCCAACCAGTCTTTTTGCCCATTTCAGGATTCCTTGCACCATGTGAAGCAATAGCTGACTTTCAGGTGATGACTGCCATATTCAGTTCATTTGGATGGGAATCCATATACCTCGTCATCTTCTGGCCATTGTGACAGTGTTTCCTTCCTACAACACACTTTCTGACAGACATGTATACATGGCACCATTTTTATAAAACAAGGCATTATCTTTTTTTTTTTTTTAAGATTTATTTATTTATTTCTCTCCCCTTCCCTCCCCCCACCCCGGTTCTCTGTTCTCTGTGTTAATTGCTGCGTCTTCTTTGTCCGCTTCTGTTGTTGTCAACAGCATGGGAATCTGTTTCTTTTTGTTGCGTCATCTTGTTGTGTCAGCTCTCTGTGTGTGCGGCGCCACTCTTGGGCAGGCTGCACTTTCGCACTGGGCGGCTCTCCTTACCAGGCACACTCCTTGCATGTGGGGCTCCGCTATGCAGGGGACACCCCTGCATGGCACAGCACAGCACTCCTTACGCGCATCAGCACTGCACGTGGGCCAGCTGCACATGCGTCAAGGAGGCCCAGGGTTTGAACTGCGGACCTCCCATGTGGTAGACAGACACCCTAACCACTGGGCCAAGTCTGCCACCTGGCATTATCTTTTATAGTTATTTTTCCAGTAATGACTATGAAAGGATCCCTGACATGCTTTCAATTGATAGGTTTGATTTAATTGCAGATATTGACCTGTTTGACTGTAATCACCAATCCATTCATAAGGGCAATTCCAAGAAATACTATCCACAAGTTTTTATGTATATTAAGATTATAGGTGTCATTAATCCAAGGGGTTGGTAATCATTTCCTTTACATTTCCAAATAGTAAAATTGTTAGTATATACCACTTGTTCACCCAAGAATAGAGATTCTAAAAAAGGATATTGCATATTACTAACTCCTTGACCCTTGTTGTTAATTCCATACCATATAAATCTGCCATTATATTCTTTGGGGGTCTCCATAGGAGCACGTTCCCACACTAGTCCATAGGAAACATTAAAAAGACAGATCTTCTTCCTATACGGCATTCCTGCCATCGCTCTTTCTCTTCACGTTCTCGGGGTGGACAATTATAATTTTGCTTTTTAGTTACAAAAGAATTATAAGATGTAAACAAAGTTATTAAGAATTTAGTACCATTACTTTTCATGATAACCATAGTCCGATTTTTTGTTTGCATGCAAAGGGGGACTTTTTCAAATACATATGATCAAAAGGAAGGGTAAGATTATATATTTGCTTCCCTTCTTCATCAGGTTTTAAGGGTAGTCTGTCATCTATAGGTCCAGGAAACACATGTGTGTTATCCCAAAATACAGGAAATGATGGATCTCTCCATGTTAGAGCACGTTCTAGAGGTGGGTTAGGAATATATGCCCAATAAGTATGATTTTCACCTTCATGACCCAGAGTTACCATTAATATGTTCAGGAGAGGAGAAATCATCGTCAAAATTCTCTTTCTTCTCCTCTATCTGTGGTTTAATCCATCAAGCTGGCAGCCAAATTTGTTCTCCACCTTCTAAAAGAAGACTCAAGTCACACTGCTTTGGATGTCACACATGACCCTCAATGAGTTCTTTTCCACAGTTCCCAATACTGATTTGGAAGACTCACTTCTTTGTGTGCAATGTTGGTTGCCAGATGTTGGAGATTTTGACCCGAAGGTTATTGGAAATGAAAGAAAGAGAAAAGGGAGAAGAAAACAAAGAGAAAGAATGAAAGAGCCTGGATCAGGGGGTCTGCGAATAGAGACTCCTCAGACCTTACTGGTTATTTTTGATTCCATATAGACATTTTTTTTTTTTTTGAGAAATTTTGAAGTCTATGAAGAGGTTAATTTCCATCAGAAAGGATTTGCATTTAATTGACCTAGCTCTATTGAAACTAGCAATCTGAGATTAACATAATTTTGGCAGAGATTAAAGTGATTTCAATCTAGGATTTAATTTCTGTCAGCTCAGCCTGTTTCTGGCTCATATCCTGGTCTCATTGCTCTGTTTCCTTCTCACAGATTTTGGACTCACAATCTTCACTGACTGCTTCTTTCTGAACCTTACAAACAATTTACATTTAATCCAGTTTTCTAGTAGTTCTCATTGAAGATCTTTTGTAGGGGTGGGAGGAAGTTCCCTATTACCTGTTGTTTTCAGAAATAAAGCTAATATGAGAGCTTTTATTAAATATGATTTATCTCATATTTAGAAAATAAAATTAAGATGATAATGAATTCAAGTATTTGGAATTGGGGTACACATCTCATTTTAAAAAGTACAAAAATATGCATATTGGTTTGCCTGTGTGTCTTCCTTTGAGGTTATTATTATTATATATTTTTCCACTCTCAAGATAAAGAATATGTAGCAGTAAATCAGTCCCTCTATGAGAAGTTGCTCTGAGAAGATAATATTACTGTGATTAACAATCTTGAAGAAGATGGATTAATTTTGGGTAGGTACCTACTTCTAATAACAAAAAGAAAAAATACGATTAATAAATAAAGGAGACAAGGAAAAGACTAGATCTTTGATCTTGGACCCTAACAGGAATTGATGTGGTGAGTGACTGGTCTGGTTATGAAATGCTTTTTGACATATCTTCTATCTTTGACTCCCTTGCAAAAGTTATTGCTTTGGCAGTCCATTTGTAAACAAGATTTAAGAATGTCAATAGAATTGTTTCCATGGCCAAAATTCCCTGCCTCAGAAAGTGTTTGGGACCTTGGATATATACTGTAGAACCAGAGGAAATAGATTGTTGCCTTTACACACTGCTTTCCCAGTAAATAAACTACTTTTAAAAACGGCATGTTATGAAGAGCACATATTTAGTTTGTGAAAGAAGGAATTATTTCTATTGTTCAAATAAAATTTCCCATTTGCCATATATTAGCATATTAACTTTGGCACTCATACTGTGTTAAAATAATCCATGGAGAGGTGATGGGGGCAAGGTGGGTGCTGAGTAAGGCTTTCCAAAAGTCATCTTATCCTACTGGGCAATTAGTAATCTAAACAGAGTTATCTAAAGCACCTGTTTGGTGTGCCCAGAAGACCAGAAGAGCATCCTGCAACATTCTTGAAAGAATGGAAGAAGGAGACTGCTTAGCTACAGTGAAATTGCATGAGTAGAGCACTCCATGTTGCAGAGGCTGGTGCCCATCCTCCACTTGCAATGAAAGTTGCCTTGGGAGCTAATCTGTGGATGGAGTGGAAGCTTCATTCCCAAAAATGGGGGAGGAAGAGACAATTGGGCACCAACTTTAGTTACTGACTAGTAAATTAGGCTGGCTAAAGTATAATCCTAAGAATAGCTAAATTTTGAACCTGTCCAAGTCAGAAAAAGACCAGTAACTGCCATTTTAACTCTCATCATAGTATGAGAGGAAGCAGGGTTGATTGAAACTTACAGTGACAGTAGGGATTGGCCTTTTCCCACCCAGATCAGATTTCAGACCTAGTGTAGGCTCCAGCCCCACCTCTGGTGGGAAAAAAAGCTGGGGGGTGGGAGGGGATGCACCAGCCTCTCCAGGCCACTGCAGGTTCTTTCAGCTGGAACAGATTTAATAGTTGGACACCTGGGGCTCCACTCCTACACCTCAATAGGATAGGAGAGGAACTGTGTTTCCTTGACCTCCCCAGGCAAGTGTAGGCATGTTTGACCCATATGAACTGGTTTGTTGAGCACCTTTGATTCCAACTCCATGCCTCCACTTTTATAGGATAGGGGACTGGTGTTTTTTTAACCTCTCTGGGAAACTGCACACTTTCAGCCCACACAGATTGAATACTCAGCACCTTAATCTCTATCTCTGCCCCTGCAATTGGGTAGGAGGGGGCTGGTGTTTCCTCATACTCTCAGGGCAACTAAGGCACTTTGGGCCTACACGAACTCAACTGTTAGTCACCTGTAGCTCAAACCACTACTACAAAAGGACAAGAGGAAAGCAGTGTTTCCCCAGCCTCTCTGGGTAGCTGCAGGTGCTTTTGGCCCGCAAAGACTGAATAGTCAGACACCTGTAGTTCCATCCCCACCCCCAAGTAGGATAAGAAGGAATTGGCATTTTTCCATACTTTCTTGGCAACAGTAGGCACTTTCAGCCTACATGGACTTGTGAGTACCTGTGGATTCACCCCCACCTTATTTCCTACAAGGGAGGTCCTGGTTTGATTCCCAGTGCCTCCTAAGGAGAATAGAAAAAAACAACAAGCAAAACAAATGTAAAAATTAACTCAGCTCAGGGAGTCCATGTCGCTCAGTGGTTGAGCATGGGCTTCCTGCATACAAGAAAGGTCACTGCACCCTTCCCCCCAAAATACACTGGTGGGGAGCTGATGTACCTCAGTGGTTTGACTGCCTGCTTCCCATGTGTGAGGTTCTGGGTTCTATCTCTGCTATTTCCTTAAAAAAAATACATGTAGACATGTGACAGCACATTTGAAAGGCATAAGAATTAATCAGTGAGCTTGAAGACATGGTCTCAGAAAGTGAACATGCAAAAGAACAGATGAAGAAAACAATGGAAAAAATTTTGAATAGCATCTCAGGGAACTAAATGATGACAAGAAACATTCAAAGATATGTGCCATGGGTGTCCCCAAAAGAGAGGAGAAAGGAAAAGGGACAAAAAGAATATTTGAAGAAATATTGGTAAAAAAAATTCCCCAATCCTATTGTAGGACATAGATATCCATGTTCAAGAAGCAAAATGTACTCCTATTTGAATATATCTAAACAGACCAACTCTGAAACACATATTAATCAGAATGTTAAATCCCAAAGACAAAGAGAGAATTCTGAGAGCACCAAGAGAAAAATTATTCATGATATGCAAAGGATACCAATTAGATCAAGTATTGATTTCTCATCAGAAACCATGAAGGCAAGATGGCAGTGGTATGATATATATAAGATACTACAAGAGGAAAACTGTCAGCTAAGAATGTTATATCTGGCAAGGTTGTCTTTAAAAATGAGGGTGAGTTTAGAATATTTACAGGTAAATAGAAATTGAGAGAGTTTCTAACAGAGAAATTATCTTTGCAGGAAATACTACAGGGAGTGCTACAGCCTGAAAAGAAAAGATAGGAGAGAGAAACTTTGAAGAAAGTCTAGAAATGAAGCTATTTCAGTAAAAATAACTAAAAATGTCAAAAGAGTGGTGAACATAAAATAAGACAGATAAAACATGAAGGTCAAAATGGGTGAAATAAGCACTGCCTTTACAGTAATAACACTGAATATTAATGGACTAAATTTCCCCATCAAAACACACAGAATGGTGGAATGAATAAGAAAATACAAACCATCTATATACTGTCTACAAGAGACCCTAGACCCAAGGATACCAATAGATTGAAAGTGTAAGCCTGGAAAAAGATATTCCATGCATGCAGTAAACAAAGAAACAAACAAAAAGCTGGAAAAGCTATAATTATAACAGATGAAATAGACATTAAAAGCAAAATGTTATTAAAGACAAGGAAGGATATTATGTATTAATAAAAGGGGCAGTTAACAAGGAATAAATAACAATCATAAATATATAAACTACTGACCAGGATATCTCAAATTATATAAGGCAATCATGGGAAAACTTGAAAGGAGAAACAGATAACTCTACAATAATAGTTGTATGCTTCAGTGTAACACACTCAGCATTGTATAGAACATCTGGGCAGAGGACCAATAAAAAAACAGAGAGCTTGAATAATATGATAAACGGACTATATCTAATAGACATATACAGAACATTGCACCCTAAAACAGCAACCAAAAGAAGAGTTGGAGAAACGATACTAATATCAGAGAAATAGATTTTAAATGTAAAACTGTTATAAGGAATGAAGAAGGTCATTGTATGTTAATTAAAAGGACAGTACAAAAAGAAGAAATAACTATACTAAATATTTATGCATCCAACCTCAGTGCCCCAAAATCCATAAAGCACACACTGACAAAGCTGAAGAGAGAAACAGATGTTTCTACAATAATAGTTGGAGAATTCAATATACCACTCTCAGTATTGGATAGAACATCTGGACAGAAGACAAATAAAGAAACAGATAACTTGAATAATATGATAAATGAATCAGACCTAACAGACATCAATAGAGCATTGCACCCTAAACAGCAGGATATATATTCTTTTCAAGTGCTCTTGGATCTTCCTCCAGTAGAGTCCAAACTTTGGGTCCCAAAGCAGATCTCAATAAATTCAACAAGATCAAAATTATACAAAGAATTTTGTGATAATAATGGACCAAAGTTGGAAATCAACAGCAGGTCGAAAAAGGGAACCTTGACAAATATATGGAGATTAAACAACACTCTCTTAAATAATCAGTGGGCCAAAGGAGAAAATGAGAGATAAATCAATAAATATCTCAAGTTGAACGCAAATGAGAACACAACATATCAGAACCTATGGGATGCAGTAAAGGTAGTGCTGAGAGGGAAAATTTTAGCCCTAATGTTTACATTAAAAGAAGAAGAAAGAGCTAAAATCAATGACCTAACTACACAGCAATAAGAATTAGAAAAAGAACAGCAAACTATTCCCAAAGCAAGCAGAAGGAATGAAATAGCAAAAACCAAAGTAGAAATAAATGAAATTGAGAACAAAAAAGAGTAGAGAAAATTAACAAAACCAAAAGCTGGTTCTTTAAGAAGATTAACAAATTGACAAACCCTTAGCTGGATTGGCAAAGAAAAAAAAAAGAGAAGATGCAAATAAATATAAGTATAAAAATGAAAACAGGACCATTACTACTGACCCACAGAAAATAAAAGAGATCAAAGGGGATACTCTGAACAACAGTATACCAACAAACTAGGCAATCTAGACAAAATGGAAATATTCCTAGGAACATATGAACAACCTACACAAACACTAGAATAAATAGAAGATCTCAATAAACAATTCACAAGTAAAAAGATCAAAACAGTCATAAAACTACCCAAAATGAAAAGCCCTGGACCAGATGGTTTCACGGGTCAGTTCTACCAAGAGTTCAAGAATTTAATACCAATTATACTCAAGCTTTTACAAAAAAAATTGAACAAGGATGTATGTTACCAAACTCATTCTATGAAGCTAATATCACCTTAATATCTAAGCCTGATGGAGATATTATGAAAAAAGAAAATAGCAGACCTATTTCCCTAATGAATATGGATGCAAAAATCCTCAACAAAATACTTGCTAATTGAATCTAACAAGAAAATAATTATTCTTCATTATCAAGTAGGTTTTATACCAGGCATGCAAGGGTGGTTCAACAAAAGAAAATCAGTCAGCATAATGCACCAATTTATAACTGATCCTATCAATTGAAGCAGAAAAGGCATTTGACAATTGCCAAAAGATTAAAACAAGCCAAGTGTCCATCCACCAATGAATGGGTAAACAAAATGTTGTATATAAATACAATAGAATACTATTCTTCTGTAAGAAGAAATGAAATTGATAAACATATGATAAAATAGATGAATCTTGAAGGCATTAGTTAAATGAAATAAGCCATACACAAAAGGACAACTACTGCATGGTCTCACTAGTAAGAACTAAATAAAAACAACAAACACATCTAGATAAAACCTAGAGTATAGGTTATTAGGATATAAGAGGAGGGTTGCAAAGTAGTACTGATGCTTAATATATGTAGAAGTTTTAATTAACTTAACTGTAAAAGTGTGGAAATGGATACAGTTGATTGTAACATTATAGAGAGTAGCAACTGGTTTATAAATGAGATTGTGGCTGAAAAGAGTAGTCTAGAATGTAACTTGAAAGAAAGCTAGAAATAATCTAGGGACTGAATAACACAGTGAAACCAGAGGCAGATGAGAGTTGTGGTTAATAGTACAAATGCAAGAATGTCTTCTGTGAACCAAAATGGATATATGTCAACATTGCAGGGTGGTGGGAATGTGGAGAAGTATGGTAAAAATACAATTAATGTAACCTATGGACCATAGTTAGAAGCAATACTGTAATATTCTTTCATCAATGCCAAAGATGTACTGTGTTAATAATAAGGGGGTATGGAAAAAATATGCCAAATGTACACAATGGGCCATAGTTTTGGTAATAGTCTGATGATAGTATCTCATAATACGTCACATAGCCTTCACAATCGTGTGGTGTGTTGGTGAAGCCGGATGATGTATGGGAATTTTACACATGTGCATGATTGTTTTGTAACATCACTAATTCTGTAATAAAAATATATTAAAATAATAATAATTTATGGAAGCTAAGTATAATAGTTGTGAGCTCAAATTAAAGTTAGTAATTACATTATATCTTCAAGATTCATAGGAAATCAGAATATTTGCATGAATTTGGATACTGACACTGGGACTTGATTTAGAAAAAGTAATCCATAGCAGGATCTTGTGAATATCTCACTCAACTTTCTGATAGCCTCTTGGATGTGATTTCACAGACCTCGTTTGAACTTCATTTGTTCTGTTCCACATCATCTGTCTCTTATTTCTCTGGTCAATTCTCAATCACTTGGAATTAGGAAGAAAGGGGGAATGGATAGATGAATATTCACCAGATAGTGACTCAACTCTCATTGTGATTCTAGAGAGACACTTAGACTCACTAAAATCTATTAACTTGACTTAGTTATATTATAGCTAAATAGATAATGCTGCATACTATATATATCACCGTGATAGAGATAATGGTCTGCAGTCTTTGTGTTTAAACACTGAGATAATGTGTGGTCAACATCACTTTGGCTGGGTCTATATATATATATATATATATATATATATATATATATATACACACACACCAACCACTGGATCACAGCACGGTCAAGAGAATCATAGTAGTACCTTAAGACTAATATTGGTTGCTAATGTTATCTCAAAGTATTGAATCAATTTTGGAAAAATATGATGGAGAACTTGGAACAGGAGATAGGGAAGGTGATCTACAAAAATATAGTGGTACCACAAAATTTGAAAACACTTAATCAGTACTGTTGAATGAGAAAATTAGCTTAGCTAATTTTTGGAAGAAGTTGTAGAGGAGTGTAAATAGCCAGTCATTATTATTATTATATAATATGAATATATGCATATACATAGATAATGTGATATGCCTTCCTTATCATACATTCAATTTGGCAGATTATCTTTTAAAATTATGTCTGTAAAATATTGCTTGAATCATGAGAAAAATCTATTTTATTAAAACAATGCATTCAGTAGGCTGATAGTTCCTCTTGAGTGAAAATCTACAGAAATTCTAGTGAAAACTGTTTTACAGTGATACATAGAGAATTCCATTACATTAATGACTATTTTTGGCACTGGGCTCTAGGTGATTTTTTCCTTCTTTTTTCTCACCTGGATGGTGAAATAAATTTACATATAGATTCATAATAAATTGCATGGCTTTGTTTTTGTTTCTATGTTTCTGTTTTATTACTTAATAATACATTTCAGTGAGTTTCTCTGCCTGTCTCATCCTGAGGCTTTTATGCATCTCGTGAAATGCTCGTGCCATTCCAAGAATGGCAAAGCAGCTGTTGGAGGCACTTGATATTGCTCAAACAATGCCCCAGCGCACTCTGTAATTTCATAAAAAGTCAGTCAGGGGAGGGTGGAACTCTTAGACATGCATAATGGGAATTTTTTCTGTAAAGAAAAATGAGCAATATTGCTTCCCTATTTGCATATAGATTTCCCCCCTACTGCTACCTAAGAAAATTAAGAGCTTCCACCCTATCAGTTTCTTAAACATGTTCTTCAGAATGTCCACATTTATGTCAGCACTTTTTCGACATCCTAATGATGCTTTTGCGAGGACTATGGCATCTATATGGCTTGTTACCAGCCTAATGAAAAGTTGCTTTAGGTGTCAAAATAAATCTAATGATGTTCTACACTTTAGCTGACTGTAATATATCATCATGGCCTGCTTAAGTAGTATAAACTGCAACATGATAAAGCAGCTAACAAAAACCTATGAGAACCAGTAGCTAGGATAATGGGCATTCAGTGTAAAGATAATATAACAGCAATAAAAATTTCAATAACCAAAGGTTATATACCATACTTTTAAATGGAGTTCTTGGCTAACCGAGCTTTCCTCAATAGTAGACACCTGGGCAAGATGATTCATTACAAACATTCCTCTGACTTTCTTCCCACTTGGAAAAATATCAGTGAACTCCTTCATGTCTTGAGAATGTCCTTTAAGTTGTACTTTTTGGGAAGTGGATGGAGTCTTAGGACTGCTGGAGTTACTGTTTGCTATTTGTGAAAGCTTTACTTATAAGTACATCTCCAAATTATTTTGGCTTAAAATCAGCAATTTCAATAATTTTGGTGCTAATTAAAATGAACATACAATTTCCAGCAAAATGAAAGTCAGAGTCCTGAGACTAAAAGAAGGATGAATTTCATGTACAGGCACATTCATTTGTTTTATAAAACCCGTGTTGTCCCATCCTACCATTCCACCTGGCAACATGCTATGATCTTTGCTGGGACTTTCTCTTATTGCCATCTACTGAAGCTCTACCCATTAGCCCTGCCCTGCCCACTGTCCATATCAACACTTTCATTTTTGTGAAAAGTTCTCTGATCATCTCAGCCAGTTTTTCCATTCTCCATGTGAATGCTTATGGAAGGGGTAGTTTAGTGATGCTTAATCCTATTAGGCCAGAGTTTCTCTTTTCGTAGATAAAACTCTCTGGAACAACACAATCAATACCTATTGTTGGTTTGCTAATTGAAGGAGTTAATATATGGAAACACTTTTAAAAATGATATATTCTTTAAACTCTTTATTCTAAGTTAAAAAGAGAGACCCATGATATAATCCTTCAATCTTTTGGTAATCCCCAAAACTTTCATTTAAATATAAATCTAATGATGGTAATTTAACATTATCTTTTTTGTGTAAACTGCTCCCTAATACATTATCTATGATTTGTATATTGAGATTATTTAAAATGGAGCAAATTTTATGTAGATTTGTACAAAAACGTAAAGGCAGAATTCTTATAGACCTTTACATCTTTTCTCACAAATGTTTATCATTGCCCTGCCTTAACTGAATTTGATACAGTCTTATATGGTAGTCCTTTCTTGTGAATAGCAAATTGACTTTCTAAGCCATCACATTAGTTTTATATCACTGCTTTAACAAATTGTTGCAAATTTAGCAGTTTAAACAATTCATTTTTATTATCTCACTGTTTTTGTAGATCAGGGCTCTTGGCATGACTTAGCAGGTTCCCAGCTTAGGTTCTCACAAGGCAGCAATCAAGGTGTTGGCTGGAGACTCAGCTAGGAAAGAATTCTCTTCCAAGCTCATTAAAGGTTGTTGGAAGAATTAAATTCCTGGTGGCTTTGTGACTGAGGGCCCTGGCTTTATACTGGCTATTAGCTGGAGGCTACATTTGGGTCTTAAAGGTTGCCTAAATTCCTGCTACATGGCCCTGTCCATAGATAGTTCAAAACATGGTCTTCGTTTCCTCAAAATCAGCAGGAGAATCTCTGCTGTCTGTTAAGATGTGTCTCATATAATGTAATGTAATCCTTGGAGTAACATGCCATCACCTGTGCCATGTAACATAACCTGATCAAGAGGGTGGCATCTCATCACCTTTGTCATATTCTATTGGTTAGAAGCAAGTCACAGGCTCTGCCTTCATTGAAGGTGAACAGATTATGAAGAGCATGATTCATTGGAAGTCACCTTAGGGTATGTTCATCAGAGGTATTCACATTTTCATAGAAATAATGATGCTCATTTTATATTCATCTTTCATCAATTTATCTAATATATAATTAATTTATATAATTAGAATCCTAAGTAAAATGAGTATGAACAGATTTTGCACAAACACAGTTAACTCTTGGGAAGTATACAATTCAATTTTATACTTGCTTTCAGACCACTGTAGGGCTTCATAAGTATATTTTCAGTCTACAGCAGGGCTCTGTCTACTATGTTTACAAAGAGAAAGGAAATGTTTATAATGCAATTGAGTCCATGTAAATGATACAGTACAGAGAATTCTATTAAACTGGATTGTAATCTACCTGAAAGTATGGCTCCTGATTTTTGCACACACACATAAATACAAACAATGCACATACTATGTTTTGTACATGACAAGTTCTCAATAAATTGGAACTAGATAAAGGAAGCTAGTCAGTCATTTCAGTACAAGTACCAAACAAACTATTTAGAGAAAGTTAATTGGTAAATGTAAATTGATGAAAATTTGATATTCTGGTTTGTTGACATTGTAAATCATAGCATATTTGAGTAAAAAAAGGAATATTCATTGTTATCTATTCTATTTCTCTCTTTTTATAAATGTGGAAACTTACACCAAGAGAGGTTATCATTGAATCAGTATTGCTTGCCTACTTTATTTATACATTACATGAATATGTTTGACTAACCACTATGACTAAGCACTGTTATTATGTAAGGTAACTTCATACATACAAACGAGCAAATAGATACTACAGTATTTTCCTTTGTGGAGAAGACATATGTAAACATAAATAACAATTAAGAATGAAGAGGGGAAAAGAGAGATATAAGTCAAGTTCTGTGAGAACATGATGAAAAACATGCACGGTTAAGTTAGAAACAGAAATCTGGGGACAGTTAAATGTGGGACATTGCAGTTATATTCAGAAGAATTGGGATAGAAAAAAGAAAGAACAATGAAAGAAAGCATATTCCTGATAAAAGATGCAGAATGTGCTAATGTATCAAGGCATTAAAGTTCACAGTTTACTAAGGGAATGTAAAGTGAACAGTCTCATATTTCTAGACAAAAGGATATCTTGATGGCTTTTGGTAAACCAAGTCAAAGTGAAATTCTTAAGCACCTTAGGCTTCCTGCTAAGGGGTATAAAAAATGTCTTCTAATGTATAATAGATATTCAGTAGAAATTTTTGATAATAAAATGATCAAGGATTTAGGAAAAGAGTTGTGTGTGTAAATTAGGAGATGGGCTGAAGAGGTGGTGTGTGACCAAGGCCAGCTGTGACCCTCATCTTGGACCATTAATGAGGGAGTAGCTGCGAAAAGCAACTGTAATCAAACTCAAAGCCCAGAGTTCTCAAAGGAGAATAATTATGAAGATGGTATTCTCATAGGATAAAGTAAAGTACAGCAATGGGTAACAAGAAAGCGATCAAAATCTTTATAGACTTTGTGGGTGTGATATGGCCATCAATAGGTGATTGTGACATCTGGTGAAATTCTTATAATTAGAGATGAGTTTCCAAGAAAGGGAAGTCTGAGTGATGCGCCAGTGGATAAGGTTATCCAGTGGCATCCAAGGAACAGTCATCTGGACCCAGGGGAATTTTAGCTCACATCTGGCCTTGGGAGAACGCTTTTAGGAGAATGAAAAGCTACTACTTGTGGTCAAAAGACATGTTTTCAAAAGAAAGGTTAAGATTTTAGAGTTGAGGAGGAAAAAGATAGTCGTAAGAACAGTTAAGATATATAACATAGTGTCTGGATGTCTGGAGAGTCCTCAGGAGTCCTGCTATTTGGGTTGTATCTACTTTGGCAATCAATGTGATCCTGCTGAGATGAGCATAAGCGTAATCTCTGGAATGATCTCCCAATTCACTTTGGGTCCTGTCCCATGCTGGAGGGAAGGTAATGTATTTATATGCTGAGCTTAGCTTAGAGGGAGGCCACATTTGAGCAACAAGGAGGCTCCCAGGAGGCAAATTAGGCACCCTATAATACTAAGTTATGTTTCCATTTCAAGAGCAAAGGTTCATATGGCTTATGGCTTTGAATTAGGGGAATTCCAAGATCAACTTGTCAGTAAGGCAATGCTTTCTTCCAGAAGACTGTAGCATTTTAGGATATCTGCCTGGAATCCTTTGTTTTTGGCTTTTTTGTTACATGACAATGCATGTGGCAGCCTCTCCTGGCTTCTCTCTTCTCTTCCAAGTTCCATTAATGTTTAGTATCTGGCTATCCCTCTGGCTTTCATTATGCTTTTAAAGGCTCCGAAAATAAGACTAAGACCCATCCTGATAGAGTTGAACCACACCTTAATTGAAGTAACCTCATTAAGAGGTTCTATTTACAATGAGTTCACACCCACCCACAGGTATGGTTTAGGTTTGAGAACATGTTTTACTGGAGTATATAGCTCCAAGAGACCACAGGAATTCTGGTAACCATAAAGTACACTGCTTGCTTCAAACCATTTCCTTTATAAGTCAACCATATCTTAAAATGTACACAATATTCAATCAGAAAAAAATTGTATGGCTTTTAAAGATACTGAGGCCATATGATAAGAAAGAGGATTCAACCCCACCCTACCCCAATTCTTTTTCCCTCCCAACTCACCTTTCCTTTATTTCCTTTATAGTTTTCTACTCAATCCCATCTTTATCTGGTGTCCTTTCTACCACCCCTTTAGGGCTCTGTTTCATTAATATTGTCCTCTTTCTCTTGTTTCGTTAGTTTTCTTCCAAACTGACTTCTTCTTATCAAAGTACACAAAAGTTCAGTTCTCTTCTATTCTAGAATATCACATCTGCAACCATATTACATTTTTTAACAAGTCAATTTTATTGATACACATTAATAAAGAATAAATCCATTCAAAGTGTATAATCAATGATATTTGGTATAATCACATATCTGTGCACTCATCATTTCAATCATTCTTAAAGCACTTTCATTATTCCAATAATAATAATAATAAACAAAAACAATCAATCAAAACTCACCCCCTCTCAATCTCTCTATGCTTCCGCTGTCATACATACCTGCTATTCTTTTTCCTTCTCTCTAGCATATTTGTATTTATATTTTGTAAAAAAAAGTCTTATACGTGTGATATCACCTATATTTACGTTTTACATGAGATTTTACTCTTACAGAGTCCCATTTCACAGTTTTAGCTTTCTTTCTAGTAATACACAACTTAGACTTTCCCTTTCAATCACTGCCATACCCATACAATAATACGGCTAGTTACAAACACCATGATGTGCTTTAACAATTTCTATTCATTTCCAAAGATTTACAAACAAGCTTTTTACTAATTCTGCACAGATTAACCCTTAGCTTTCCATTCTCTACCCTCATTCTATTTCCTGGTGACCTACATTCTTTCATTTATTAACTCCATGAGTTTACACAATACATTTAGTTCATAATAGCACAATCATACAGTACTTGTCCTTTTGTGTCTGGCTTGCTTAATTCAACATAATGTCCTGCAAGCTCATCTACGTTGTCACATGCTTCATGACTTCATTTCTTCTTACCACTGCATAATTTTCCATTCTGTGTATATACTACAACTTGTTTACCCTTTCTTCAATTGATAGACCCCTGAGTTGTTTCCAAATGTTGACAATCATAAATAATACCACTATGAACATTGGTGTGCAGATATCTGTTCATGTCTCTGCTCTCGGTTCTTCTGGGTATGTACTTAGTAATGGTATTGCTGGGTCACATGGGAAATCTATATTCTACTTCCTTAGGAACCACAATCCTCCACAGCATCTATATCATTCTACATTTCTACCAACAGTCAATAGGTGTGCCTATCTCTACACATCCTCTCCAACATTTACAGTTTTCCCACTTTTTAATAGTGACAGTCTAGTAGGTGTGAAATGATATCTTATTGTAGTTTTGATTTGTGTTTCCATAATTGCTAGTGATGTTAAACATTTTTTCATGTGTTTATTCATCACTTTTACTTCTTCTTTGGAAAATTGTCTTTTCAAGTCTTTTGTCCATTTTTTAATTGGGAAGTTTGTATTTTTATTGTTGAGTTGTATGCTTGCTTTGCATCTCCACTCTGGAGATTCAGCACATATTTTTCTATTATATATTTCTATACACATTATGTCTATTTTAATATTCAAAAATACTTCTTAAAAGAGCTGTCATACTTTATCATCAACAATTCGCTTTGTTCTCATCTAAATCTCCTTGTCAGTGGTGGTTAGAGGCATTATAATGGAAAAATTCAAGTCCTCTCCTGAACTATTCTTCCCTTACAACTCTTTACTGAAAGGAAAACGTTTAATGATGTTTACCTACATTCTGTAGATTATATTCTCCCCATTGATCCTCAGCTTTTAAAACTTAGCATTGACTATAATTGGAATTTTAAAACTTTAAAACTTCCCTACCCTTTCTTATTTGTTGACCTCTGTCTTCTAATAGACCTGAACATGACATCTCATATTTATTTTATAAAACCGTATGTCCATATTCTGCTTTGACACAAATGAACAGTTAAGTTCCAAAAGGACAAACAAAAATGTCCTGTTTGATTTATAGGAAGTGAGAATTTGATTTTCCAACCACAGTCAAGGTTCTACCATTTTCTAGTATGCCTTAATAAAGTCTAATCACATAGTACTTCTCTCTCTTCTCATTCACTTACTCGCACTAAATCTCCATGGACTTTGTTTTGTTAACTACTCTATCTCCAGTTTTTAGACCAGTGCCTATTGCATCTTAGGTGCCTGATAAGTAGATGCTGAATAATGTAATTAATGATGTATTTTTCTACTACTCTATTCCCCCTCTTGCCTTAATGTAAAGCCTTCAGAACTTAAAAAAAAAAAAAAAAGCCATTTCAGCTAGCTCTTCCTCATTTTATTCACTTTCAGTTTCTACTTTTGATCATATTGATTTCACACTTACTATTCTTTATGCTTCTAGTTCTTTTGTAATATTCTAGGTAGGTCCTATCCACAGAAGTAGGGTCAACATTCAGCTTTCTTGGAACAACTATTCAGGTCATGAGGACCCTCCCACAAGCCTCATAACCTTTGACTATATTATCTTTTGCTGAAGAATTTAGGTTCTGAGATACTAAAATATTACATAAATAATTAATGGAATGGGGACACTTGGATGCATAATTCAATTGTATTAGACAAATAGATCAGATTCATGAGAGCCACTGAACTGGCTGAAACTTCTTCAGCACTACTAAAATACAGGGCTGAGAGAGTTACTGGTGTTACAACTAGGATGAATTACTGCGACCAGCCGAGATATAATAACGGTATGAATTATTGAATTGGCATCTTCCTGAGACAGCTTTGGTCACAGCCTTGCTATGTTCTGGAGATGATAGAAGGAGATTTGTGTGATGTAAATTTATAATCAAAGGGTGTTCAGGATGAAAGATGACCTCCAAGGTTATGAACCTGAGCAGGAGACTGCATCATCACATGAAAAAGGAACTGTAAAAGATGAAGCTTTCTTCAGTTAGTAGTTGGAAGCCAAAGAAACTCTACTCTTAGAAATTTAACTCCATGAAAGTTTCAGATAGGCAGAGATGGGAGGTAAGATACCAAGATATCTATGCCTTGGGCGACTGAGGTTAGGAAAATAGATCTTTGCAATATCAGCTTAAACATGTTTCCTAAAAGTATGTCTCAGAAAGGATTAACAACTAATTAAAATTTTGGCATCCGAGGAGCACTGGGACCTAAGGCCACGCACGCACACACACACACCACTAAGTACTAAGATAATTTAAGTCTCATGTATATTAAGAAGCAGGATGTATTCTTAGTGTACAGATTGTTTCATTATAACTGGATCAGGAAGATGTAATTATTTTGGAAAGGGATCTGAAAAATATGCATCTGACCCTGCTGACCAGAAAGTTCCCTTTTCTTCTGAGCTCAGCTAGCTGCATGAGAAGAGCCCAGATATGCTGGGAATGCATCCTTTGCCACCATTGCTTGACATGCTGAGTGATGGAGATGGATCTGGGAGGCAACATCTCCTTCCCTGAAAACAAAATAGCCTTTAAAAAGGGCTATTAAACTGCTGTCTTGTGTTTGATTATTCTGTCCTCAGTAAAGTCCTTTATTTTTTACAAGTAAATGATCATTTTTATTGATGACATTATTTTAGTCCAACGACTGTTTCAAGAAACAATAGGTCAAAAGCAACCAACAATAACCAGAACTGAGACTATGGAGAAAATTACCCCAAATAGGCCATGGCCAGCTCAGTCTAAGAGAGCATCCTCCAGGAAGTCATGTCAGATATTCTGGGAAAATTTAGGGAAAAATTCTTATAAACATGGTTTTAATTTAATGTAATGAAAAAGTAATACATAGATTTATATCATGCAATAAGATATTTTTATGTCTATACATAATTTCAAATTACATATGAAAAATACAGTAACTCAAATTAATGCATTTCTAACATATGATCAATTGCATTGCATTTCCTGGCTGTTAAAATTGTGTTTTATAGCATCAATAATAAATGTAGTAAAATGCATTTCTTTATTAGGTTCCTCATCTTTTCTTTCATTCTTTTTATTTTTTTTTAAGAAGGGTAATAGCCTAAAAGTGTAATCTTCAAAGTTTCTTTCTTTTTAAAAATGTTTTAATTGTTCTTATATTATGTAATAAAGAGAATAAATGGCATTGCCAATATTAATTCAGAAAAACCCACACACGTTTTCTCCTCTTTTATTTCCTCTAAGACAACAAAGATACATCAAAGACAACTGAAAAATGGTCCTAATAAAAGGAATTACTATTACTTATAAAGTGTTAGAATCAAGAAAATATAACTGTTTTATTGACTTTAAGATATTTAAATTATGGCTCTTATATTTGAATAATTAATTATTTTCAGATTTTTATTTACTTAAATAGAAATTGTTTGCAACTTAATATTAAAAAGAACTGATATATAGCTTGTCTGTATTCTTTCATCTCCAATGTATTTTGTGCTTTGCTTTCCATAGTGTACACAGATATTTCCTGCCTGTCTTTTTTTTTTTTTTCATCCTCTGCTGTTCTCTAAACTAGTAATAAAGCAATCTTTGTTACTCAAGAAGAGTACATAATTCAATAAAGTGACTGGTAGAGAAGTTTAGAAATTTCTCTCAATTTTTCTCAATATCAATTAGGGAGTTTATTTTGTTTTGTATTGACAATTACTCAAATTTTTAAATTCTTTTTGAGACTCCGAAAGCCTATTCTGTCCAACCCAACACTTGCTTGAATCATCAAGTTATTTAGTGAGATATGCTTATAAAAGTTATGAAGTAGGCAAGCATCCACAGAAACTTTTTTTTTCAAGGAATCCAGAGGAGATAAACACATATGGCAAGAGATATGGGATTAAGTATTTCTTAATTAAAACAAATTAAAGGTGCCATAAAAGTCCATTAAGATTTTGACTTGAAAAGACTTCTGGTCCATATATTTTTGGAACAGTAGAATTTGCTGACATAATAATTATCAGTGAACACATTGTAGGAATGTCCATTGCTAGATTGTGAACACCCCTAATTTCTGAACTATGAAATCTATTAAAGAGGAAAAATATCTTATATAGGAATAGACTAGTAAGAGTATATGGTAATATATATTAAGGATGAAGATATGGGGTAGGATATAGAATAGGATAGGTTAATGTTTTAAACTCTATTAATTGAAAAATCATTTTCTTTTCCTTTCTCATTTTTTGTTTCCTACATGTGGATTCATGCTTCGGGTATTTCCTTCCACTGGTTCATAGTTTTGAATTGCAGGGTTGTGGGAACACACTTTTGCTCAATGCACTTATTAAGGATGACTGACATGCTAACCTCTGAATAGCAAACATTTTCTAGATTCTCTGGTTTCTCAGAAACCCATGGACCAGACTGGCAACTGACATCTTTAAATTAGTGATGACATATAGTATTAATCCTTTCACCTTGCCAAGGCATGCCTGTTTGGCCATCATAATCAGGCCTTTTGTGTACATCATAATCCCATTAACAAATTGAAAGATAGAACAAGAATTATTTTTTACCAATCGTTGTGACAGGAAGCAGTGCAAAGGGGTTATAATTATGGATTATGTCTTTTATTATACATGAGAGCAAGCACACATTAGCCTAATTAAAAACACAGTGTGAATATTCAACTGCATGGAGCAGCAAATGTTTAAGGGCTGTCTGTAACAGCTGAAAATATATTTTGGTCTCATCTCAAACCTCTTGTCAAGTTGTATGGAAAACTGAGTTCAAGAATTGAAGATTGCACATTTTTGTGTTGGCAGATTTACTGAAATCTCATCATGTAAACTTTGCTAATCCAAGATAGAGAGAGACAAATTATACCTGAATGAACCACAGGATTACAAAGTGAGGCTGTATGAGATCAGCTAATGTGAAGAAGTCAGACATTCAGCTCCGCTGAATTTCCCAGACTGCTTGAGGAGATCCTGTGAATGATCAGAAGTCTAGTCCAAACTTAGGCAGAAAATACTGCTACAACATCTTAAGTAGCTACTTTTAACAACTTCACAAGAGGTGGCTTAGAATCATAGAATAGTAGAGCTATATGGGCATGTATAGGTAATACAATCCAAGTATTTGAAGTTAGATAGAACCTTAACAGATGAAATGCCTTGTCTGAAGTCATGGAACAGACCAGGGGCAGAGGTAGACTAAGATATCCATAGACATTAGAGCAGATTGTACTTTGCACAATTCCAGGAGGTGCCATTCATGAAAAAATTTAATGACCAATCTGCATAGTCCCATATAATAGCCATGGAGGTTTCCATGAGTCATAATCCATTTCATGACTCAATAACACTTTCTTTAATCTACCTCTTTTATCTGTTGAATGCTTTCAACTTCCATCAACATATTCTTCTATCTTTGACCTATATTTTTTTTATTGCCATTGAATCTGTATTCTCCTTATGGAAAATGGAAGGTGCTTACCATCAGTTTCAATACTTCTTAAAAATATGCAATGGTTCTATTAACCATTACTATTGACCATTACTGATAAACTTTTTCCTAATTTCTGATAAGTAGTGAATGGTGGTTGAGAAAGCATGCTGTATAATTTAACTTTGTTGCACTGATATGTTGTTTGGCCATCAGCACAACTTGCATCTTGACTGAACCTGAAATATGTCAGATCACTGAGAAATGATGGGTGGAAATATGACCCTGCCACTATATAACAACACGACAGGGTAGAGCTCAAACACAGGTGATAAGTGCTTTCATCTATTTGTATTATCAACACAGTGGCTTGGTCATCATGTTAGAAAAGAGCTGGACCAGTCTTCTAAACATATCAAATCCACTCTTGCTCTACAGCTCTATTCTGAGTAAACATTATCTTTCACCTGGAAACTTAAATAGCTTCCACATTGATCACCTATTTCTACACTTTCAGTAGGGGATTGGATCATGTTTCCAAAAAAGGCATGTTCAGATTCCAACCCATGATCTTGTGGGTGTGAACCCATTTGTGAACAGGAACTTTGAAGATGTTAAAGTGTGCCCAAACTAAATAAGTGTGAGCCTTACATGGCTGAAATCCTTATACGCAGTGGAAAGTGGACACAGAGAAGGAAGCCACTGGAGTCACCATATGTTGCAAATCAGTGAAACCCAGAAGAGAAAGGAAACAATGTCACCATGCACACTGCCATGTGACAGAAAAGCCAAGGACTAAGGAACACTAGCAGCCAGCACCAGAACACAGCCATCTTCGAGGAGAAAACATTATTTTGCTGACACCTCAATTTTGGACTTCTCCTAGCCTCAAAACGGTGAGCCAATAAATCCCATTGTTAAGCCAACCCATTATATGATGTTTGTTTTAACAGCCAGAAAACTAAAACACTGACCTTTAACTTATTCTTCCCAAAAGTCATCATAAAATATTCTTGAAACATAAATCTGATTTTATCTGTTCCATTCTTTCCTCTAAACCATTTCAGTGGCTGCTTAATATCTCTATAAGTGAGACCAAACTCCTTGCCATTGCTCACAAGATTTGACCAGCTTTAGTGACCTTATCCCCCTTTCCTGATCTGTTTCAGCTTCCCTGACCATCTCTCTTTTCTATTTAAACACCAAGATCTTTCTTGTCCAGTATCTTTGAATCAATCATTTCTTCTTCCTCAGAAGCTTTTCCTTTTGATTTTAGAGTAATCAACCCTCTACCTTATCCATCAGGCTTCAGTTTAAATGTCATTTTATCTGGAAATTTTTTGTGTTTCTATCTCATATCTGTGTCCCATACCCAAAGCAAAATATCTTGTAATCTGCTTCCTGGAATTTACCACTATTGCAATTTAAACATTTTTCTGGATAGCAATTAATTTAATATATATCTCTTCCCCTAGGCTCTAAGTTCCATGAGTTCCCAGATCTTGTCTTTCTTTTTCATCACCCTATTCCCAGAAAAAAATATAGTGCCCACATATAGTACATTGTATACATATAATAAATATTGGGGAATGACTCAACTAGTGGATGCTGGCAAGTACCTAATTTCAGCCCCACACCTGGGTAAGAAGTTAATTAAATCTAATCACTCAGACTGCAGCACCTTTCTACATTCTGTTCCATCTACCTGAAATTATCTCCTTCCTGCTTCTGCTCAGCCTTCAGAGGCCAGAGCAAACATAACTTCACCATCTCTCACATCCCAGGATGAGTCTAATCCTTCTGTTGGAGTTTTTGGAATCATTCTGCTTCCATGTATAGAATTTATTACAATAATTTTATATTTGTTGTGCAAAAGTTTGATCATTATCTTGTTTTAATGTTTCAAGAGAACAATGAACATATATTTCCATTTACCAATACCTTAGATGCTTTGGATAGTACTTGCTACATATTAGATTCTAAGCATATATTTGCTAAATAGATAAAGAAATGAATATTCAGGGGGTTTCTTTATGGCATCAAGGTAAACACTGTAAGAGTTGTTGCTACAAAAGTAGTGGTTATATGTGCTTGTGTGATTTTGTACATGTTAGCACTAGCTAAAGCAGTCTAGACCTCAGTGGGATAATTCATTGTCTTACTTAACCAAGGCTCTTTGCTTTCAAAAGCAGAACCATATTATCTACCTTGATTTAAAGTTTTACTTATTGGTCCAAGCTTTTCAGTGTTCTTTGTGAAGGCGTACATCTTTTTGTTCAATCAGATTCTCACATTTGGTTATTAGTCAACTAACTCCACTCCTCACACAGGCAAGTTTATCCCACAAACATTCTGACGGCCTCTGTAAGGCCAGTAATAAGAAAGAAAGCTGCTACAAAGTCATATTAAGGATTTCATTTACATATGGTCACTGCAAGAAAACGGAGTAAAGCCATCTTGCTGAGAAAATGCTACAGGAGATCGTAATAAACCCTCCATTATTATACTTTTTTCCAGGTTAGTGATCCATTTTTTCTGGGATTTCTTTGTAAGTTTTATTCTATACTAGTAGGTTTTCTGGACAGTGTCCTAAATCATATGAATAAGTAGATTCTTCCAAACCATGTATTTTTTTCAACTTTTACCAAAAAGAAGATTATATAACCAGACAAAATTATGGACTATGAGAGATTTAAAGACACATAGAGACCATGTAAATTCAGGTTTCACTTTAATAATTAGGACATTGAAGTCCAGAAAGGCTGACATGGCCAAGGTCATGAAATATGTATATGATTGTAATTTGGATACTCATGAATGTGAGTATAGCTTCTTATAAGCCCACATTTCTGTGTAAAAGGAGATATATTTGAAATCCACTATGATCTTTAACCTTCTGACTGACACTGACCTAGCAATGGTGTTTCTATTCATATCTGTATCATTCCTTAATGACCAATTGTCTCAAAAATTATTTTTAAACTGGTGGTATCAAATCTGGCTGTGATTCTATCAGATAGTAATTACTCACTGCAGAAACTTATCTTAATTTAAATATACATACTGATAAGCCCTGGTCCTTGGAAAAACACAAATAGCAAAGTGCAAAGATACAATTTTTAAAGGGACAGGTCTATGATTTACAATTTTGTACATTTTAACACTCAATAAGTGACCCCTTTTATCCCAACTCTTTTTTATCATCATTTCTATGCAACTGCTATTTTATGACTGTTTTATCACTGTAAATGGCATTTAAATATGGAACCTAAGAACTCTAAGGATATTTTGAGGCTGATGTTTGTTCATGTGGCACTAAAGCCAGTCCTTTGGGAGAATGAGAATGTGTTTAAAGATTCTTGTTGAGGGAATTCCTGAAGTTAACTATCCAGGCATAAATACAGGATAACCAGACTCATGACTGCTAATGTAGGGTTCCTCTCAAATTCAGCAATTCTTTTTCCTCATAGCCCCATCATAAACAAGAAATTTCTCATCGATGGTATTAAATAATTTTAATAACTACAACAGCCCTTTATTTTGTGATTCTGTATTCTTGGGACTATGCTAAGTATTCCCACTCTAAGGTCAGTGGAAGCAAGAACTATTATTTTCCCTATTTTAGAGATGAATAGATTGAAAGAGAGAGCTAGAGACTTAAAAAGTGACAAAGCTTATGTTTAAACCTTTATCTATTTGATTCCAAACCTAAATTATTAGCCACTATGAGCCATTTGATTAAATTGCATATATCTGACACATTTAAAAATATGTATGTCACTGGTCATGCCACTAATACATAATATTATAAATAATGCAAAACACCAAACTTTCAATCCTCAAGGTAAGGGGTCAAATATCAGTAAAATACTCTTTCAGCATTAAAGGCCATGGATTTATACTTATGTGTTTTCAAACCAGATTAGGTTCTACAGTGAGAGTTAAAAAAAAAAAAAAAAGGAATCTCTGATTTTCCTTATTACATTTGATTAGGTGGACTACTCAAAAATTACTATTATTATTATTTTTTCTGGATGGCCATGCATTGGAGTATCTTATGTCTATCAAACAAAATAATTCTAGTAATACTTATTATGTATGTGTGTATTATAGACTATTCCTCTTTGTTTTGTTCCTTCAGATTGAAAATATGAGTGTATTTAAAAACCAGTGATGTAAAAGGAAAAACAAAGACCCTGAACTTAATTTAGAACTGGAAAGGTCAACAAGGCAATCATCCAATTACATAAGTTTCTCTGTAGATTTAGGATGTGCTATCCCATGGTAGCCACAAAGAAAACATTTTAAAAATACATATACAGAAAGAAATTTGAAGAGACAAAAAATAGTACAATACAAAAAATCAAATAAAAACAAAAGCATACATTAGTAGAAGAATTGAGAGACAAAAAGTGTATAAGACTTATGAAGAACAGATAGAAAAGGTGCAGAAGAAAATCATGCATTGTCAGTCATGACTTTAAATGTCAATGGATTAAATTCTCCAGTCAAGGGAAGCAGACTTGACCCAATGGATAGGGTGTCTGCCTACAACATGGGAGGTCTATAGTTCAAACCCCGGGCCTCCTTGACCTGTGTGGAGCTGGCCCATGTGCAGTGCTGATGCGCGCAAGGAGTGCCCTGCCACTCAGAGATGTCCTCCGCGTAGGGGAACCCCATGCGCAAGGAGTGCTCCCCATAAGGATAGCCATCCAGTGTCAAAGAAAGTGCAGCCTGCCCAAGAATGGTGCTGCACACAAGGAGAGCTGACACAACAAGATGATGCAACAAAAAGAAACACAGATTGGCGGTGCCACTGATAAGGATAGAAGCAGTCACAGAAGAACACAGAGCAAATGGACACAGACAGCAGACAACTGGCAGGGGGGAGGGGAAGGGGAGAGAAAAAAATTAAAAAATTCTCCAGTCAAAAGGCTTAGATTGGCAGAATGGATAAATAAAAAGCAAGGCCCAACTACATGCTGTTCACAAGAGACTTACCTTAAAATAAAAGACAAAAGTAAGTTTAAAGTGAACAGATGGAAAAGAAAAATATGTAATAGTAACCAAAAGAGAACTGGGACAGCTCTACTAATAGCAGATAAAATAAAACTTTAAGTCAAAAACTGTTATAAAGGACAAAGAAGAATAGTATAACGGTTTTAAATATATATGCATCTAAGGTCAGGGCCTCAAGATACATGAAGCAAATGTTGTCCCATTTGAAGAAAGAAATAGACAGTTCTACCATAATAGTAGGAGTTTTCAATGTACCACTTACAATAATGGATAGAAATCTAGACAGAAGACCAATAAGGAAATAGAAGACATGCATGATATTCTAAACCAGTTAAATCTAGCAGACATATATAGAACACTTAATCCAAGAACAGCACAATACACATTCTTCTACAGTGCATTTGGATCATTCTCTAGGTTAGACCATATGTTCAGTCACAAAATAAGTCTTGAATTAAAAAAAAAAAAAAAGAAAAGCAAAATCATATGATGTATCCTCTCTGACCTAAATGGAATAAAGCTAGAAATCAATAACAGAGGAAGAACTGAAAAATCCACAAATATGTGGAAATTAAACAGCACACTCTTAAATAACCAATGAGTCAAAGAAGAAACCTTATGTTTATTAGGAAATATCTTGAAGTGAATGAAAACTAAAACACAACAAACCAAAACTGCAAAGGAAAGGCTGAGAGGGAAATGTATATCTCTAAATGCCTGTATTACAGAAGAAGGAATTTCTCAAAGAAGAGACCTAACTCACAACTGGGGGAATCTTTAAAAATAAGAGCAAATTAAACCCAAAGTAAGCAAATGAGCAAAAGAATGGAAATAATAGATATTATAACAGTGACAAATGGAATGGAGAATTAAAAAAATAAAAGAATCAATTAAACCAATAAAAACAACAAAACTTTAGCTGGATTGACAAGGAAAAATAGAGAGGACACAACTAAAATCACAAATGAAAGTGTAGATATTACAACCAACCCCACAGAAAGAAAAATAATTATAAGAGGATGCTATGAACAACTGTATAACAAACAAGATAAACTAGAATAACTGTAAAAATTCCTAGAAACACATAAACTACGTACACTGATTTATGAAGAAATCAAAGATCTCACTAGAATAAAAACAAATAAAGAGATTGAATCAATAATCATAAGCATCCCCAAAAAGCAAAGTCCAGATGGCTTCACTGGTAAATTTTATTAAACATTCCACTAAGAATGAACAACAATCCTGTTTAAACTCTTCCAAGGAGTTGAAGAGAAGGTAACACTTCCCTATCCATTCTATGAAGCTAGCATCCCCCTAAGAGCAGAACCAGATAAAGATACCACAAGAAAAAACATTACAAACCAATATCCTTCATGAATGTGGTTGCAAAAATTCTCAATAAATTGTAGCAAATGAAATCCAACTAGCACATTAAAAGAATTGTACATGATGATCATGTGGATTTAACCCCAGTATGCAAGAATGGTTCAATATATGAAATGAATTAAGGTACTACATTCACATTAATGGAATAAAGGGAAAAGATCACATAATCATTTCAATTGACACAGAAAAGGCATTTGACAAAATTTCTTCTTGATCAAAATACACAGAAAAGTAGAAACAGAAAGAAACTTTCTCAACTTGATAAAGGGCATATATGAAAAACGTACAGTTAATGTCATTTATGGTAAAAGATTAAAAGCTTTCTTCCTAAGATCAGGGATAAGACAAGGATGCTCACTCTTACCACCATTTTTCAACATTTTTGGGGAAGTTCTAACCAGAGCAATTAGGCAAAAAAAAAAAAAAAAAAGAAATAAAAGCATGCAAATTGTAAAGGGAAAAGCAAAATTTGTTTTTATATAGAGGACATAATGATATATTTAGAAAAATCCTGAAAAATCCACATCAAAGCTACTACAGTTAACAAACAAATTCAGCTACCTGGTGGAGTCCAAAATCAATACAAAAAAAAAAAAAAATCAGTAATGTTCCTTTACACTAGTAAAGGAAAATCTGAAAAGTAAATCAATAAAAAAATTTTGCTTACAATAGTAATTAGAAGAATCAAACATCTAGGTAATAAATTCAACCAATGATGTACAGGTACTGTATACAGAAGATAGAACATTGCTGAAAGAAATCAAAGATGACCTACATAAATTGCAAGACATTCCATGTTCATGGATAGGCATGCTAAATATTGTTAAGTTGTCAATTCTACCCAAAGTGGTTTTTGCAATCCCCATCAAAATTCCAACAGCCATTTTTGCAGAAATGGAAAAACTAATTATCAATTTTATATGGAAAGGTAAGAGACACCTTCAGAGCCAAAATCACCCTGAAATGAATGAAGTTGGAAGACTCACACTTCCTGATTTTAATACATTTCAATGCTACAGTTGTAAAAACGATCTGGTACTGGCATGAGTTCAGACATATAGACCAATGGAATCAAACTGAGAGTTCCAAAATAAACCCTTTCATCAATGGTGCATTGATTTTTGACAAAGTTGCCAAATCTACTCGATGTGATTAGAATAGTCTTTTCAACAAAATGGTGCTGGAAAAACAGAATATATACATATCTTTATATAATAGAATTAATTTTGTAACCCTGTCTTACACCATGTAAAAAAGTAACTCAAAATCTATCAGAACCCTAAACGTAAGAACCAAAATCATAAGCCTCCTAGAAGCAAATATACAGAAGCATCTTTGGAACATTGTGTTAAGCAATTGTTTCTTAGACCTAAGAATTATAGCATGAGTAATAAAAGAAAAAAATAGATAAATGGAATTCCCTCAAAATTAAAAACTTTTGTGCATCAAAGGACTTTATCATGAAAACATGGGAGAAAATAATTAGAAACACCTATCTGGTAAGGGCTTAATATCCAATGTACATAAAGAAAACATTTTTGGTAACGAAAAGACAAACAATCCAATTTTTAAAAAATGGACAAAAGATTTGAATAGACATTTCTCAAAAGAAGATATTCAAATGTCCTTTAGCACATGAAAAGATGCTTAACATCATTTGCCCCTAGGGAAATGCAAATCAAAGCTGTAAAATACCATTTCATGGCCACTGGAATGGCTATTACTAAAAGAAAAAAAAGTGTTGGAAAGGCGGTGGAGAAATAGGAACACTCCTTCATTGTTGATGGGAATGTAAAATGGTGCAACTGCTGTGGCAGTTTTGTCATTCTTCAGAAAACTAAGTATAAAATTACCATATGACCCAGCAATCCCACTTCTAGCTATAGATCCAAAAGAATTGAAAGCAGGGACTTGAACAAATATTTGCACACTGATGTTCGTAACAGAATAATTCACAAATGTCAAAAGATGGAAGCAACCCATGTGCCCATCAAGAGATAAATGGATAAACAAATGCAATATATATATATGGAATGGAATATTATTCAGCTATAAAAAAAAAAGTCAAGTTCTGATGCACATGACAACATGAATGAAACTTGAAGACATCATGTGGAATGAAATAAGCCAGACACTAAAAGACAAATGTTGTAAATTCTCACTGATAATAACATAATTAGAATATGCAAATCCAGAATCAGATATTAGAATATTGGTTACCAGGGGCTGGGGTGAGGGTAGGGAATGGGGAGTTAATGGTTAATTGGGACAGTGTTTCTTTTTGAGGTGATGGAAGAGTTTTGGTAATGGATGGTGTAGATTGTACCACATTGTTAATATGATTAACACCACTGAATTGTATATTTGAATCTAGTTAAAAGGGGAAATTTTAGGTTATACGTATGTTACAAGAGTAAATGTTTTTAGAAAATGTACTTCTACAACGCAAACAATAACACCTAATGTAAACCATGGCCTATAGTTAATAGTATAATTATAATAAAATAGTATCAAACATTCCACACTGATGCAAAGTGTTAATGGAATACTGCACTGTGTGTGTGAAGAGGGGTATATGGGAATGCTGTACTTTCTGCATGCTTTTTTGTACACCTATAATTTCTCTAATAAAAATTATATAATTATATATTAAAATATTTAAGTAATATTTTTCATTTTCTTTTTTATACTTTTTAGACTTTTTTTATAGAAAGCTTTAAATACTTCATATTTTCAGGGGAAAACTATTTCGGGGGGGGGGGATTTAACTGGTAGGTGTAATTGAACTCTTCGTGTCTAGGTAAACTGAAATAGTCTTCTATGAGTTCTGCCCAAAGGCAAAAAGATTCTGAGTTTGTTTTTGTGCATCTTTGCTAATCCTTCGACAGAACAGCAAGAGAGCATGGAGCAAAGAAAGCTGCTGTGTGGGGAAGTGGGGTGGAGAATGGGGAGGTTGGAAGAGATTGCCATCTATGAAAGGTACTGATGCTATACTGCAGAGTTCTCCATCACATTTGTGAAGAAAAGAAACTATATTTTTCCAAAACTAAGAGTTAATCTGAGTTTCTGAGTATATTGTGTTTGCTGAAATTAAAGTTTCCAAGCCACTATTGATTTTAACTGACTTTTCCTTCTCCCTTTGAAATCCAATGAACTTCAGAGTGTAGGAATCGGCAGAGATCTGTAGCAAGTTGGAATGGCATGTGAAAAAAAGAGTATACTTAGAGTTCCAATAAGAAAGATTTGAAAGCAACTTGCAGATTCTTATCAAAAGTTAAAAGGTTGCCTTTTTTTGTAACAATTAATAATACAGTCCCATGCCAAGCCCTAAGTTGAAATCAGGCATCACTGACTGTCATGGTTCTCCAGTTACAAAACCAGCTGTACAAATGAGCACAAGGTAGAAGATGAGATCTTGATTACCCTATTGTTGTGGAGATATGACACACTTGTCTTAAACAATTGTAAAGAAAGTCAGTGTGTGGTTGGTGCTCTAAGGTATGGTTTAGTTATGTTAAGAATTCAAAATATAATATTAAACACATAAGAATTGTATCTTTCCGAACGCCTGTGGCTTCATCTGTCATAGAGAACGGTTCTGCCGATCACCCAGAGAATGGGCTGATCTATAATCCGGGGTGTCATCCCTGACTCCTTACCTCTTACTTATATTAATCATCTGTGACTCCTTAACTCTTACTTATAATAACCAAACCAGTTAAAAAAAGGAGCTCCATGTCTCTTAAAACCTTATTCATCTTCATCATCACGGCTATTATTTGAAATCAGTCCTTTATTAACTTTTGCTTGGATTTTTGAAAAGTTGTCTAACTGGTGTTTCTGCTTCTTGCTTTGCCCTCTTCCAATCTCTTCAATCAGAATGACTTTTCTAAGATGCAGTTCTGACCCTGCCAATCTCTTCCCTAAAATGCCTCAATAGCTCCCCATTTCTCACAGCATAGTATCCAAACACCTTATCATGGCGCTCTAAATTCTTCATGATCAATTCTGTTTGCTTGTCTCTCCAGTTTTCATGCCTAACTGCTGGTTTCCTGACTCTTTATCTCCCTATGCTGAACTATTTGACATTCCCAGCATGCACCAAGCTCTCTTCACCTTGGGGTCCTGAATACATTGACCCCTTATCAGATATCCCTGTGCTCCCTTTATTGCCTAACATCAATTTATCAGCTCAGATGCCAACTCTTACTGGGAGATGTTTTCTCTGACCTCACATGTAAGGGTTTTATGGCTTCCTATCTCTCCTGTAAAACTCCATGTGTATCTCTATTTTAGTGCTTGTCATAATCTATGTAATGGTTTACTTGTTTCCTCAGGTACTCTGTCAGCTCCCTGAGGTCAAGAATTATGTTTTATCCATTGTTGTATCCCCAGCAGATTCTTATACTATGTCCAGTAGGTGGTGGTTGTGCAAAATATTTGTTGAATAAATGAATGAGTGGTGAAGAGCATACTTCATGAATAAATCATAAAATGTGAATGTCATCAAGAAGTTGAAATAAAATGACTAGGTAAGGAAACATTGAGTAGTTAGAAGAAAAAAGAACCGACTATGAGAGAATACTTTTCAAAATTCTATTTTATTTAGGGGTCAATCCACACAATAATACTCAGTTATATATTGTTACATATGTGTATGTGGATATACTTAACATGAATTAGAGTGTTTTCCAGTGTGCTAACTCAATTCATCAACCAAACTTGTTTTTTTATAAAATAGTCATATTGCTTATTACTTGTTTTGCTTTGTTTAAGTCACCTGGTTGTCCAATTCCTGAAGACAGAATTTGTTATTTTTTTGTAATTTATATGATGTGAGCAAAGTGTTAAACACTCAGTAGTTACATGAGGGTATAGAAACTGGCTCAGGAAATACACAACTATAGGTACCAGGAATTCAGAGAAAGCTAAAAGCACCAAACCTGATATTTCATGAATTTTTGGAAAGCTTATCCAAAGAAATTTAATTCAGTTTTATTTATCCTTTTTTTAATATACACTAATTCCTTTCTTGAGAGATTCAAGCAGCTTGGGCTATTTCAGCTCTTTCAAGTCCTCTCTTCTGCTGTCTTAGGGAGAAGTAGCAAGTTTATAGTAAAGATAAAAGAAGCCTGGAAGCTCAGCCTCTGGGCAGTCATTTCAGTATTTATGAGTGCCTGTAAATGGCTAGTTTGTTGGTGGTAGCACCATTGATTCTATTTTTAACAGTTGACTTCTTTGCAATCAATGAGATTGACCAAAACAACTGTCAAGTCAGCAGCAACAAGAGGATGGTCAGTCCATGGTCCATTACTGCGGCCTGTGGCTTCAGGTGGGCGTACACCTCCACGCAAACCACCAGCCAGGGGTCACAGCCCTTGGCACCCATAAGCTGACCTCCCCTCTCAGGAACAGCCATTACCATAGAAACGTGGTGGAGAAAGGCCAAGAGATAAATTATGCAGCTCTGCAGCACCCTCTGGTGTCCTATCTTCCCCAAACCCAAAATTCTCCAATGATTATTCCTGCCCAAAGTGATGTACCCCTTATGAGATATATAGGTCCAGATGGAGACATTTTTAACAAGTTATCATCATTCCGGCCCACTAGAGAAAACTACCCTACTGGGAAGTTTATCTCTCCTGTTAGCATCTAATAAAAAGGAACCAATATCACTTAGGCAGTGTATTTTTAAAATATTTGGGGTTACACAAATTAAAATGTTCTGAAAAATAGTTTTTGTAGAGGTGGTTAATTTGAATTTCTTCAATAAGACAAAGGAAAATGCAATGAGCTACTAAACTAACTTATTTGTTTTCTTCTTAGGATTTCTCTTTTTTCACTAAAAATACTGAAATATATAATTTATACATTAGCGTACTTAAACAGTTAGTAAAGGCTGTGAACTTATGAAAAACATGCATATCATTATACAGGGCTCCCATATATCACCCCACAACCAACATCTTGCTTGCATTGTTGTAAAATATTTGTTACAAGTTATGAAAGAGCATCATCAAAATATTACTACTAACTATAGCTCTTATCTTACATTTGGTGTATTTTTCACCCAACCCACCTGATTTATTATTATTATTATTATTATTATTTTGAGTACTGGGGGCTGGAGATTGAACCCAGGACTGCATAAGTGGGAAGCTGGTGCTCAATTGCTTAGCCACATTTGCTTCCCTGAGTTGGTTTTTTCATTTGTTTTGCTTGTAGTTTGTTTTTGTTTTTTCAGGAGGCAGAAGGAACTGAACCTGGGATTCCTGTGTGGGAGGCAGGTGCTCAACCACACAAGCCATATCCACTACCTCACCCAATTATTAACACCCAGTATTAATATTATACATTCGTTATAGTTTGTGAGAAAACAATTTCATATTTATTCTCTTCATCACAGTCCACCTTCTACCACAGGATTCACTGTGCTATAGAGTTCCCTGCTTTGGACAATCCATTCAAAGTGTACCCACTGTGGCTCTCATTTTCATCAATATTGTACAGTCATCACCTCAGTCAATTTTAGAATGCTTGGGACTTCTCTTCATCACCCTTACTGATGCACAAATGTCATACAGAGAAATGTTTATGAATCGGTTTCTGATCTAGGCCCTCTGATCTAGCTCCTCTTTCAGGTTAAAATGTGACCCTTGACACATTACAATCTCAGGACACAGATGTAGATCATTTTGATCACCTTGAAAAAACAGGAAATCTAAAATCCTATGAGGTTGTCAGGACTGGTTTTAAGCGATTATTTTTTTCAGAAGAAAAACTCTTAGGGTTTGAGTTTTCATACTCCCTGAAGATGGCTAATAGATATATGGGGATTCATTTTTTACTTGTGCCTAGGTCTTTGAAACTTTTCATGGTAAAAATAATAAATAAATTGCAGTTGGAATCAATTTTCTGTATTCCCTTGAATATTAGGTTAATGAGACTCTGTGACAATCCTGAAAACATAGGAAAAATAGTTTATTCTCATTTTAGTCTCTCTTGTGATTATATATTTTAGAATAAGCATTGTAGTTCAAGAAAATTTCCTTTTATTTAGAGTGGCCTTAAGCAATGTATGAGAAGAAGTGAATTAGAGAGAAGAGATTTCTGCATAAAAATACCCAAGTGTTCCTCACCCAAGTTTATATCATGACCATGCTCATTTATTATGCTCCTACTAGGTACCCAGAGTTTAAGATACTTCATTTTATTTAACCCACCTAATAGTATTGCAAGGTAGATTTTATTATTCTCATTTTGTAGAAAAGGGAACTAAGCCTCAGAAATGCAAAGTAATTTGTCCAAGTCATAGAGCTGATATTCAGACTGAGTTTTGTCTGAATTCAAGACTGTTTTCTTTCCACAGAAATGGCTTCCTTTAATTTAGAGGGCAAAGATGGCAGCATATGCCATTTTTCTGGCACTGCAATTCAAAGATTCATTTCACTAAAAAATAGGTGGTTGTAGAAGTCCCAGAAACTGCCCATCCTGTGTGCATGGGCTAAGTCTCCTTGGCAGTGAATGGTGTGCAGTTAGACGAGGGGCCATCTCAAATCAGTGATGCACAGTCTGCAGTCTAGCAGCTCCACACACCCATTCACCTTCCCACAGGTATTAATTGAACATTTACTGTGTGCTAGGCACTTCAAGGACAGGTAAATAAAACGGGAGTTGTTTCTTTTAAATTCCTTACATATCAGAAGAAATACCACAGATGCCCTTTATCCAAGCTCACCCAAGTGGTCAGGGGAGATTAGCATAACTGTGGGAGTCACTGCCCAGAGCCATCCTTCCTCAGTCACCAAAACCAAGTAAGCCTTTTGTATATAGAATGTAAGGGAAGTTTGTTGCCAAAGTGGTATATAATCATTGTTCAATCTAGTGATGCATTACTGAGAAAGAGCAATACCCACCTGGGTTTCAAATTGTCCCTCTGTTGAACCTTCCATAACAATAAGCCTTTTTCTAACAGCTGTGAGAGAACTGAGCGGCTAGACTGCTGTTCTAAGGCCTAAGAGGGCTCACTCTCTGTATAATCTCTGTGGTTTTGATTGGTGAAGAGAGAAGTAAACAATATGTCCCTGTAACCTCATATGTCTCTTTCATGGAGTGGGCATTTCCGTTTCTGGATGTTGAAAAGAGTCAATCCAATATTCCAGATGATGGCAAGTCAGAAGCATTCTCCACAGTCTCCTCCAGTCAGGGCTGCTCACATGCCTTCTTGGGCATTTGGAGAAGAAGCCACTTTGTCCTCAAGAGCACTGAAGAGCCCGGATGATAGAAAGTGTCAGACCCTGGAAAGAAAGAGCCACTTTCCCTGGGTGGTCATGGTTGGAAAATACTGGCATTGTGGATCTTCAGCATTTTCAGAGTTGGAAATTCTCTCATGATTTACAGAACTGGAAAGTAGAGCTAGAGACAGAGAGAGAGAGAAAGAAACAGAGAGTACAGAAAACAAAGCAAAACAAAACAAAACAAAAAGAGGCAAGGGCTGCCTACGTGGACAAAGAATCTAACTTTAAAATGGAAGGAACAAATGTAAATTCAAGGGCACTCTCCCCCTGCAAACTCTAGAGACCTTGTGAATTCAAGCCTTTAGAAAAGAAATAGGGTTATATTCTTTCCTTTTTTCTTTCCATCTTTCTTAGCTTATACTAAGTCTCCTTTTCTTCCCCTCTAATTCTTTATTTGAGGATCACTGGAGTCTACTGTGTTTGAGGGAAAAAAAATAGGAACTATAAACCTAAATTATGGCCAATCAGATTGCACTCACAGCTCAACTACTAGACAAATTGCAGCTCATGAAATTTGCTATGGGTCAGGAGACTGAGTAATTTTACTTTAATCAGTCTTATTGGAAGCTGGAATGCCTTTGCAGCAAATCCTCTGACTGAGGGACACAGCACAGGGTATGGATTGGTCCTTTTCCTCTCTTGCCCCTTGTTTCCTTTTTTCCTAATCAACTGTTTCAGGTCTGGGGAAGAGAATGAGAAATAAAAGTCGAGGTGGTCCAGGCAAGAATGAAAACGTGTCTTCATTTGCGTTGACTCCAGCCTTTCTTGCCTACAGCAGGATTAAACTGTCAGAATTACCTCCCCAACATTCATTTACATCCTGGCCGCTGGAATCACAAATGTTCTGCTGATCTGCCGGCCGCTTCGCTGCTTCACATTTCTGGGACATTATTCCGTGTCACAGGAGGCTTCGCAGGCCTGCAAAGTCGGAAGGATCCATATCGCCACCGCACAGATGCCTCCTCAGGAAGAGGGACAAATAAGATCCTTTCAGAGTCACTGGAGTATGGGATAGACACAGTGTTAACACTTCTCAGCAATCCCTCGAAATCGTAATGCGATTTTTACGTTTGCTTAGATGGCAGGGTCAGACCTCGAGAGGCCCGTGATCCGCCAAGAAGGAGAGAAAGGATATCACCCACACTGCTCTGCTCTAACTTGGAAACCCATTTTGTGGAAGGATTTGTACAGTGTTTAAATGTAATCAGTTTGATTTCCAAGGAAGGAAACTTGGAAAAGCGTAACTTGCTGCCAGAGTGCAGGGAACGGTAAGTGGAATTCCATGTAAGCTAGTTTTGAAACACCAGTACCCTTCTGTGATCTCACACACCTACGTATAAAAATACTGCGTACGTGAGTGACTGACGTTCTAGAGCAGTCTATGCCATTTCTCTTCATGGTGTTTTTTCTCTTTCTTTATATTTTCATCCAAAGGTTTGTCTTTTTCCTTTTATGGTAAAAGGAACTGATAACCCTAGCTGAATACTCCATGATGACGTAACTCTGGTAAAACAACAAACTAAGAAACAAACAAAACACTGGTTGGACATTTTAGGAAGCTTGTCCATTTTCTCAAGTATTAACTTACTAAAGGATTATGCACTTCCTTTACAAGCCAAGCAGTTAGGATATAAGAATGAGAAGGTGTCATTAGTGACATCAAATAGCTGAGAGCCTCAGGTGGCCAATTGTCTGTTCTGGTATAGGGCAGACCAGAGGGAGTTGCACCTTCTACTAGTGTGCGATGAAAAATGGGAAGACCTAAATGGACAAAACTCATTCTGCCATGAGATGGAAACATTCAGCATGACCCAGTAGGCCCATCCCCTTTGATAATAGAGTTTGCTAATATTTATTTAGTACGTATTATGTGCCAAGAACAGTGCTAAGTACCTTACACATATTACCCCATTTAATTCTCACAACAGTACTATGCCACTAATGTTGTTATCCTCCTACATAAAAGAAACTGAGTCACAAGGCTTTCTGTAACATACCTGTGGTTAGCCAGCTAGTAAGAGGATAGAATCAAAATTGCAATTTCCCCTGGTCTTGAGAACAAGATAAGAGTTCCTTTTTTTTTTTTTTTTTCCAGAAGGAGGGTTTTTCAATAGAACTATATTTGTAGAAAGTTAGGCAATGCTGAGCCAAGTTTTGTGCTGGATAAAGTGCCTTAGTTCACCCTTACTCGTGGTCAAGATGAATGTAGAATCCTAGAGAATGCTACATCAGTGTTTCTCATGGCTTGTCCTCCAACCAACTACATCAGGGGACTTGAGATTCTGCTAAAAATGTAGATCCCTCGGCCACTATTGAATTAGAATCACTAGGGAGGTGTTCAGGAAATTCATTTTACAATAAACCCTCTAGAAGATTCACACAGACTGAAGTGTGAGTTCAACTTTCAGGAATTACTTCAGAGACATTGACAATGGGAATGGGATAAAGAAAAAGATTAGAAACCAGAAAAATTCTATCATCAATATATGATTATGTGAGAAAGAGAGGATAATCCACTCAGTAGCAGTGTCAGAATTATCAAATATATTCTCAAAGGCAATTAGAACTTAATTATTATTATTTCTCTTTCTTTGGGGATTTGTGGGTTCATTGTGTGTGTGTGTCTATAATTTGAAAGGAAATATATTTTAAGAAAAATATGAGACTGCCTCAGACATTTAGCTTTGGATTCCTTTTCTAAGAAGTTTAAGAACATTATTACCCATTTTGACATGAATCTAGGAAAACTGACTTGTCCTTACTAACTTTAAAGGATCTCTATCTGGGAAATTATCTAAATCCTCAAAGGTAAAGTCCAAGTATTTCTTCTTCAATGAGTCAATTAGAATTGCCATATTTATATTTAAAACCATTTTTTTAGATTAAAAGGGAATCTTCTTTCCCTAAATACTGTGTTTCTAATGAGCTTTCATGATTTTCAGTTATTATCTAAAACTGTTTTATAATGAAAAGGAAAAAAACAAGACAAAAAATAAGGTTATCCAAGAATGATTCCTTTTGCTATTCACTCATTCAATTTTCACCAGGAAAGGAAAAGAGTTTAAAATTAGGTTTTTTGTTTTGTTTTTTTTTAAGAAATTGATTTTATTACAAAGCAAGTAATTATCACAAGCATTTAACAGTAGCTTAAATGATTTCTCTACTTTATCCTAAACTCCCAAAGGATACATTTGTTTGTTGTAAACTGAGAAAGACATTTCAATATGTATGGACTTCAATTTGTATTTCCCCCAGCGTCTCCAAACTCTTCCTTTCCTCTAAAACTTTACTCACTGCTCTATGCGCTTTGTTGACTGAAAACATTCTCTACATAAACTTCACTGAGTTAGTGTTAAATTTCTGCAGTGAATGCATTTTTCATGATTAAAAGTCACAGCATGCTTCTTCTCTGGGGAACACAGTTCTAGGAGAGCAGCCATTCTTAGTTATGAGTTCTAAGTCACAAACAGTTTCAAACTTTGATTCACTTCAAAATATATAGATTTAGCAACAAAATTGCAGCAGTAGGAATTCTGGACAGGATATTTACCTTGTAACTGGCATTTTTTGCAACTCTGTACATAAGAGAGACATTCTGGATTCATCTTTGTCAATTAGGATCCTAGGAAACAGGTGGTTCATTCCAATTAGTCTTATTCCCTGAGTGTCTGCAAAAGTGTGGGTGGGACATAAAGAAAGCAGAGTATTGCAGGAACGTGGGATTAGTAACAGAGGAGCTGGAACCACCTCTATACCCAAAGGAAAAAGAGAGGAAGAATTTACCAGAATCCAGAGAAGTGTTGTTTTGAGCAGACCATCTTGAGAAATGCAGTGACCTTTCCTCTTGTTTATCCTTGAGGCTCCTATTGACTAAACACAAATGGAAGCCAGAGGGAATGGGAATCCTTTAATGTAGTCTATAAGGATTAGTTTTGCAGGACTGAGAATAAGATGGAGAAGCTGGCAAGAGGATTTTAGGATAAATATAAGATATAAGGCATAACATATGACACTGTGGTACGGCAGGTGTCTGACATACCTGGTTTCAGTATCTGTTCTTTCACTTACAAGGTGAGTTACCTTGGGCAAGTTACCTGGGCCACTAAGCTTTAATTTCCTTCTCTGTATTATGAAAATTCTAATTATTCCTTGTATTAGTCACTTAAAGGGATGCTGATGCAAATACCAGAAACTGGTTGGTTTTTATAAAGGGTATTTATTTGGGGTAGGGGCTTACAGTTGCCAGGTCATAAAGCAAAAGTTACTCCCCTCACCAAAGTCTTTTACTATGTGTTGGAGCAAGATGGCTGCCAACATCTGCAAGGGTTCAGGCTTCCTAGGTTCCTCTCTTCCCAGAGCTTACCTCTCTCTGGGCTCAGCTACTCTGCTTGCTCCACAAGGCCAGCTGTAAACTACCAGGCAAACAGCTCATCGCTCTTCCTAGGGCCTCTGCTGTGTCTAATCAAGACTACTCTCTGCTCCTCTGTGTGCTTACTTCCTGGGCTCCAGCATTAAAACTCCAATCTCCCTTTTCTGTGGTGCTGGTTTCTGTGAGTCCTCACCCACCAAGGGGGTGGGGACTCAATGTCCTACTGATGTGAACCAATCAAAGCCTTAATCATTACTTACTCAAGTAAGAGCTAAACCTCTGAATACAGTATAATCTAATATGCCCAGAGGAACAAACCACTTTACAAATATAATCCAATATCTATTTTTAGAATTCATAACCAATATCAAACTGCTGCAATCCTCAAAGGAATTGCATGAGAGAATATATATATGCTTATCTCTAAGCACAGTATTGGGCAAAGGAAGAACTTCTGGAGGATGAGTTCCACCCAGTCCCTTCTCAAGGGGCAACTGGTGTCTTACAACCTTTCTTTCTCTCT
The DNA here is from genome assembly GCF_030445035.2 of Dasypus novemcinctus. Classification (NCBI taxonomy): domain Eukaryota; kingdom Metazoa; phylum Chordata; class Mammalia; order Cingulata; family Dasypodidae; genus Dasypus; species Dasypus novemcinctus. The sequence goes on from NC_080688.1 coordinate 55,399,817, forward strand.
GGGTTCTTCCTTTGATGGATATCAGATACATAGAGGAAATGTCTTACTTCTGGAAAAAAATTGAAGGCTTTTGTTTGAGAATTAAACCCACAACTTCAGCACTTTTAGATCAATGATCAACCAAATGAATGCACCAGCTGTGGGAGGGGAGTTTTCTGATGATAAACTTCACAGGAATGTCTCCAGCCATAACCTAATATACCCTAAATTGGTAAATCTTGATTTTTTTTTTAGGACCAGGGTTGGGGATTGAACCCAGGAGGGGACCTTGTATGTAGGAAGTTGGTGCTCAGACACTGATCACATTGGCTCCCGAGTTGTTTTTTTTTTTGTTTGCTCATTGATTGTTTTGTTTTGTTTTGTTTTTAGGAGGCATCAGAACCAGAACTTGGGACCTCCCATGTGGGAAGCAGGCTCTCAACCACTTGAACCACATCCACTCCCTTTGATTATTTTTAAATGCATAATTTCTATAAAAATTGTAGAATTAAACCAGGATTTCTCAGAAATGTCTGGTTAGTGATCAAGTGATACTGATAGATTATTGAAGTAGAAGGTCTTTCATTTCAGTGATGAATTTGCATGGAGAAAGTCAAATCTGTCTTAGCTGTGATTACATTTATCTGAACCTCTGTAAGCTATACTTTGGCTGTTTTCATGAGTATTTACAAAAGTGAGGCTAAGTCATACCAAGAGATAAAATGATAAGGCATGAAAACAATAGTTTGAGAAGCAAAATTTGAGAATAGGTGAATTCTCTTAGTCTTAAAATTCTTAATATATAGCAATAACTCTTTCTCATTCAGCACCCTGAAAATTGCTATTGCTCATAGGGAAAACTAATTTATTTATTTCACTCCATTAATAATAGCAATAGCTCATATTTTGTAAGCACTTTAGCATTAACCCAATCTTTTCTCATATATTAATTCCAGTAATCTTTGGAATAGCAAAGGAAAGTAGGTAATTATTATTTTTTTCTTCACAGATAAGGAAACTGGGGCTCATAAAGGGTACAGAATTACTTTATAAACCAGGACTCAGACAACAAAAAGAATACTGGACATTGCTTTACTATTCATCCAAATTTTGGTTAAAAAGTTGCTCTGAGCCAGGTACTGTCTAGGTCCCAAGGTTAAAAGTGTGAGTAAACAACCATCTCTTCTCTTTAGTATGTTCATATCCTTTGCTAGCATTAGATGATGACTAAGAGTGATCATGTTTGTAGCCTGAACTATCACCAAATTCTACTTAATATGAATTCTTGTTCACAAATTTAGCTCCTATATATGTTTGATATACCAAATGATCCACATGTTTCCATAGATGTTTTACTTGGTTGGTAAAAGAAATAGACATAAGGATATCTAAATAGTCTCTATGTTAAGGTTTAAAAGAATGATCTCAGTCTTTTAATTAGTCACAAACTTAGAAATAAAAAATAAAAAACCCCACAATGATTGTAGACTTAATTCAAGCAAACTTATATTTTCCTTCTTTCATTTTCTCTTACTTTATTTCCTTTTTCTATCTTTTTTCTCTTCAATATTTCCTTCTAAAAATATTTATAGAGCAGCGTCTATTCTATTACAAGCTTAGTCTTAGGTTTAAAAATAAAAGTGTCCATCGATGAGGAATTTCCATTTGAGAGGGCAAGCATACATTCAAATCAACAAAAGTCATAAAATAAAATTGTCCTGGATGTTTGAGTTCAAGTTTTCTGTGGTAGCATAAATTAAGTACACCTAGATCATAAGAAGGGGGAGTGGTTATTGTGGGAAATTATCCTCAAGGATATTTGAAAATTGAGTAGGAATTATCCAGGTGAAAAGGCAGTTCATGTCAATAGAAAAGCAAATGCAGACATCTTGCAGGAATAACTGATATCAGTTAATGAGTGGTTGAGAGATTGAGAATAAAGAGGTAGACATGAGCAAAATATTGAACAGTATCATGTGCCATGTTGCGGGGGGGGGGGCGGGGAGAAAGAAAAACAGCATTATTTTACTAGAAGAAATGATAGTATTTTGTGTACATTAGTGTACTCTTTCTCTTTCTCTCTTTCAGAGCCTTCCTTTATTCTATTCTTAATGTAAGAAGATTCCAGATGGGAAGGTCCTTGCCTAAAATCTCAACATTCCAGGCCTTGTACAAATACCGATAATAAATTAATGTGTAATAAGAACTTCCTAATGAAGATACTGGATCCTGAGTTGCTGAGAGACATGCATTTGAACAAGTGGGACTGTACCTTTTAAGGATGGTTTGTATTTATTTTGGATAAACACAGGATTTATCTTCAAAATTGGAACATTTTCTGTGGCAGAGTTGCCTCTGTCAGAACATATGTACAGCCAATCAGAAGAGTTGCCAGCAGAAAACACATGCTATGCAGGAATCAGTGCTATGCAGGAAGGAAAGATATGCCACTGAGAACTTGAGATCACTTTTCAAATCCTCCTGCCAAAAGAGTTCTGCAAGTTCTGAGGAAGCAAGGGGGCAAAGAAAAATAATCAAACTTTTATTACTGATCTCCATATCATCATGAATCTTCCAAATGGTTTATCACATAGCATTCATTATAAGAAGTCCTTTCCTGAAGCACTGATTTTCAAACGTGGCTTAAGTAGGCAATGAATCCTTGTTAAAGTCTTCACTCCTTAGTCCAAATGTAATCATGTCCATAGCCATGTTCAATTACACCATTCAAACCTATGCCCCACATTTTCCATTAGGTGAGCCTTCTGACCGGAAGGTCAGATCAAATATGGCCTCTACAGTTTCAGTATTCCTTTTAGAGAATTTGGTTCAGAAGAAAGAGCATGAACTTTGGTTTAGCATGGCTCAGTGTTAATCTTGTTTCAAAATATGTGACCTTGAGCAAATTCATTAACTTCATTAGAACTGTTTCTTCATTTGAAATATCTATCCTGGAGGACTATTGTGTCAGCAAAAATTTTATAATTGTCAAGCAATATGCCTTACTCATAATCAATTCTCCATAAATGGTAGTTGCTATTATAATTCCTTTCTCTGATTTCCTGTTTTGCAGCTCCCAAGAATTTCTGTGCTATCTGATATTCTGTCCTGATGCCTGTTCTTATGTTCAGTGTTCACCAACTTATTCTTCTGAATTGTTACCTGGTAGAGAATCAAAGGCTCTGGCTCTGACTCTGCTACTGGAATATTTAATAACCTTGAATAATCTCACCTACATTTTCTGGACTTCAGTGTACATAGCTTTAAAGTGAGGCATTTGATTAGATGATCTCAAAAGGTGCTTCTGAGCCCTATGCGTATAGAATTCCATGGTATTGTTTGGCCAGGAAAACACGCCTAGCTTGTGCCTTGTGAGTTCCTTAAGATCTAGGACTATTTCCTGTACTTCTTTGTATCCGAAGAATCCCCTTAGATGCCTAGTCCTGGTTAATTTATTGCTATTAATGACAACTATGGTCAATGAATCAATCCACTGGCTTTCCCTTAGGTCCTTTAATAAAACACAAGGAATAGAAATGACCACATGTATACAACCATTATCATTTGTTAGTCCAAAACACTGTTAAAGCCATGGAGAGTATGTGAATATGTGTAAATGTAACCACGGACATAAAGGGAAAAGACTAGATGTCTTTTCTTGATGAAATTTCAAGGTTCTTTCCTGTTGACCCACCTCTATTTGTTACAGACAGAAATGATAAGGTCCAGACATGGGCTATAGCAATTCGTTACCCAGTCGGAATCTAATAAAGAGAACATGTTGGCAAGAAACTCACATATGTAGCTATTGAACAACTGGCAACAAAAATTGAATATGTTTGAAATGGAAACAATTATGTAGTCAACTGGACTGGGGAAAAAATGGAGAATTGCATCGCCAAGGTGGTCAACAGTCAATGAGCATGCCACACAATCTGAAATAAGGCAATGATCAGGATAGAACCACTCTTCACATAGCTTTTCCTCATTTGTCAAATGTGACACTCCTGGATTCACAGACTCCAGTTCATTCCCAACTTCCCAGAGCCAATACAGTCTGGATGGATTTGCTCCATGGATTTCAAAAGCAGTAACCCCATTCAGTATCCTCTTCTATACCCAAACTCACCAAAAACTGTATATATTTTTATATACTTTAATTATAGTAATTGTGTTTAGCACCATTTTGCTTTTAAGGAAAAGGAGTCTGCGTTAGTCCTAGTGTGGCCCGCTCCCTTTCCCTGGCACCCACAAATGCACCCTCTTCTCAGGACCAGATGTATTAGCCTGGAGTGATAAAACACAGTCACCTAGTAGATAAGGGCACCGCCTGTGCATTCCTTAGCCTATTGTCCTGAGAATATGTAACCATTCACTGAAGACAATCTGATTAAACTGGACATGTTTTATGACATCTAGCTCATACCCCAGTGATATATCTGTCCCCGGCTGGGAGGGAGTAGGATTCCTGCATCAAAACACATACAGAGAAGAGCAGGGTCCTGTGTGGAGAACACCTTCCTGCATTGGCCAAGGATTGAGACCTGTCAGCTATGGTGGACCAATGTCCATGAGTGAGGCTGACTTTCCTTGTCTCTTCTCTATGGGAGTAAAATGTTGTTCCACCCAATGCTGTGCCATGCTTCTGCAGATGGCCCTCACCTGCTAATGGAGGAGTGTGTTGGTTCCCCTAGGATTGAGTTCCTGATGGAAAGCATTGTTATGGTCTTGCCAGCCTCCAGGTTGTGAGACTCCACCTCTAAAGATATTAATAGTTATCTTTCTTTCTGACTGACAGTATCAGAAGTCTATTTGGAGTTAATGCATTATTCATATCATATTGTTTTCAAAGATTTATTTCCACTATTATCATCCTTTTCTTCATGATCTTGAGAATCCTGGCAAAATAACATTCATTCAAAAATGTTTATTTGAATACTTTTTTTTTGTTCTTTTTTTTGTCCTTGAGAAAAGGCTAAGCACTTGTTGCACAGTGGGGAGTGAAACGAGCAAAGTCTCTATTCACATGGAGATTTTTGTCAAATAGGAAAAAGAGAAAATAAAGAACATACAATAAATGATAACAAAAGAAATACCATAAAGGACAAAAATAGGATGCTGAGGAAGAGATCAACAGGGTTGGGAAATGCTTTAGACCAGGGGTTCTTAACCAAGGGGTCTGTGAGCTTGAATTAAAAAAAAATCAACTTATTATCTTTATTTTCTCTGAGACTTAACTGAAATTTAGCATTTCTTTCACTTATGAATGTTTGCAATAAATTACAGTAGTAGTCATTTCATATCACGTTATGGTTGTTGCATATCTCAAAAAATCGTTCACGCTTGCTCATACTTCCAAGTTAAGGTAGTTGTTAGACCAGACAACAGTTGAGAGTTACAAGACTACCTGCCAGTACATTCTGAGAAAGGGCCCATGGTTTTCACTTGACTGGCAAAGGGGTCCTTGAAACAAGAAATGTTAAGAACCCCTGCTTTAGATAGACTAACTACTCAGAAAATCTTCACAGATAAGATGGCATTTAAGGTAAGATCTTAAGTATGAAAAGTGGCTAGCCGTGAAAAGGGCATTCCTGGGACTTTTGGGTGGGTCATGAAGGCAGGATACCAGAAAACCCAAGTCTAGATCCCTGTGATTAGAAATTTCATCATATCAGTAGGGGGTGAGGTATGCTCCAAACAAAAGCTATCAGTCCCAGGGAGCTGATGGATGTCCCATCTAAACAAATGTGAGAGGTGAGAAGAAAGACTGGTATGTCCTGGAGCAGCAGAGTGTTAGCAAAGGGATAAGACCAGGTCTCTGTGAGAAGAGGGAATCAACTCTCAGAGGGTCTTTTTTTTTCATTAGAACTATGATGATAATTTGGAACAGGAGTTAATAAGGGTGTATTATCTCCACCTATCACATCTTTTTCCCATCCCAACTTTAGAACCAAAAGAGCAGTTTTGTTTATTTTTCATTGTTTTTGTTTTGCTTTGCCTGCAATTCATGGTTTCCAGTAGAGTGCCCTGTTCACAGTAGGTAGTCAGTAAGTGCTCTCATTTCCTATCTGAAGAGCTTAAATTAAAAGTACAGGGACCAACCATCCATGTTCATTGCAATTAATAACATAAGTTGTACTAAAGACAAACTATTTAAGAGGTAAGTTTAACCCAGGCCAAGATTTCAAGGGGGCCTAGAACTGTTTTATAGAGATTTGTCTTGGAGTGGGTATGGGAGCTAGCAAAGAACCTGAAATGGGTCAGTGCAACTTAACCTCCTTCCTGTTTTGAACACCCCAAATATGAAGAATAACACTCAAGAGACCTCAGTTCACATGACTACAGGATAGAGAACTTGAAAATTCTGGCCTTACAGATATAGATGAGATGAAAAATGAGTCCCCATAGGTGTAGAAATAGACATGCTGGCTATGCTGTGTTCTTTAAAAGAAGAGATTAAAAATGAAAGGGCCATTATTTTCCCAGGCTGGCATAAGACCCTGCACAAGGTCCTTTGAAGATTTGGGGAGGGGCCAGCCAGGCTTGTACCCAGCTCAGCTGGTTGGTAGGGACTGTCTCATTACTGAAAGTGGATCCTGAGAGTAAGTGTTTGATTCTAAAACATTTCTGGGCCTATGAATGACTTCAAGTGCTGTTAGAATGTAGCACCCTAGAGCTGCCCCTAATACTGTAAAGTGGCCCAAATGATTCAAAAGTACTGAAGGGCAGTCTTTGGGTGGTCAAGGTTTGTATTGTTATGTCCATGTTGAATAGATCGATTGGCCCCTAACTCTGGCGCACCTCGGCATCTCATCAAGCTGCCTGTGAGCTCCTCTTTGTTTCTCATGAATCTGCTTTTATTTTTACTTCTGGGTACCATGGTCAGTTAGAATGAGAGAAGGCAGACTTCATTTTATTAGATATAAAACCAATTCTTTCAATTTTAGGAGACACCCTTGATAACAGTACAGGGAATTTGTTGAATAACACAGTGCGTTCCTTCATCATTTTATGGACACTTGTATATTGATTTGATAAGCCTCAGGTTAATCTTTCTGACCAAACATTGCTTCCCCCAACCCCATTACGATATAGACTAGTTTTGCTCTCCATTATTTATTTCAATTAAGTTGTCTCAGTCTCAACCAGTTTTGTGTTAAATATAAATATCTAATTGTGGTCTAAGATTGTAAGTCACAGTTAGGAAGTCACTCTTTTCAGGTTGTTTGTTAATTCTGTCTTCTCAGACAGTAACATATAGCTGAACTGAAAAGCTCAGACACAAATACTAACTTCAAAATTTGTAGAAGGCTGTGCCACTCCAGCAGTCCCTGCCTTTATTCCCTACTCCACTTCCCACCAGGACTGAATCGAGTCTCACTTTTTCTTTATCAAAGATGCGTGGGTCTCTGGCTCTTTCTTTCTCTGCCCTCAGAATCTTGTTCTAATATCTGAGGAGAAATTGACTGATATGAAGGATATTTCAAAGTAAATGTGAAAGCATTCTAGACCCCAAATCTTTAAGAATATAATACTATTTTGGATGATAATCTTATGTCAGAATATGCAACAGTATATCTGGATATAGTAAAATATGCAAATGTATGCAGTTTCCATTCAAGTGCACACACAGACCTAACTAGCATTTAGACCTGCAAGTGAGCACTTGGGAAAAGTCTTTGGATTTTGCACCCTTGCATACTCTCCTAAACCAATTTGGAAAAAATAGGTAAACCCTGCATCATGAGAGAGGCCACATTGGAATTTTTTTTTATACTGCAGAACCTTTCCAGAATTGGGTAATTTGCTCAACTGCCTGAGAAAGAGGCATGAACCAGATGCAGATACATGCCAGCAAGAACCCAGGAACACCATTGCAGGCTGCTATAATGCTCAAGTCTCCAAATCTGCAAAGGAAAGCAATGTTAGTCCATCCAGATGCACCGTCAACATTAATGAAATTCCCTTTATACCATGGTTTTGCTGAGGTCAGGTGATTACCTCACTGGGCCCCTGCTTGTGAAATTGCAGTGATCAGGAAAATGTGGTGTGGCTGGAACCTCATCAGCTGGATAACTGGAGAAACCAGTTCAGAGAGCTGTCAGTTGAGAGAAGTTTTCAACATATCAGCGATGTGATGTGCAGGTAGCAGATTGCATAACAACTAGTGCAGCAAATCAGTTGATTCCACCTCCCCCAAGAGAAAAATATTTGACCCAAGGACGTGACCCAGTACTTTAGCAGACTTTCCATGAGGGTCCTGCTGGACTTACCACACTTGAGTGCCAAGCAGAAGGCAGCATCTTAAGAGTGCCAGGCAGCCTCACTTTTAACCAGAAATCAAAGACCAGCCCCCCAATATAGGAAAGTGTTTCCTGATAAATACTCCTTTAAAGAAACCAATTATCTCTTGCCCTTCAGAATATATGTAAAATCTAACAACTTAAACTAAAGCACCTATTTTTTTCCTTTTTCTTCTTAATTTTCTAAATTCCCCTTTTTGCCTTTTTCAAATGAGAACTTAATAACAAACCCGAATAATGACACCCTTAATTATTTTTGAAGCAATTTTTCATTGTGTAGTTCTTTTTGCAAGTTATAGTGCAACAGAGTTGATAGAATTCTAAGTGATTAATTAATCAAATTAATCAAACTGCCAGATATTTAAATATAAAGCACTACAACTTAGATATTGTTGTTGACAGCCCACCAAAATAGAATGTAATGATCAAATGGAAAATATGTTAGTTTTTCTTTTCTTCTCCACCTTGTTTTCAAGTTTTTGATATTTTAGTGCATAACCAATTTAATTGAGCTAGAGATAAATTATTGGATTCAATTATTGAAATAGTCACTTTCAGCCACAAAGACTATATGGGTAGTAAAATGCCAGCTGTATGTCTCTTGGTTGAGTTGATGAAACCTGAGTCAGCAATGTAAATAAAGGCACTTATGTGTTTCAGAGCTGTAAGTAATCTCAGGATTTCTAGGTCAGCATGTTGCTTTTAGGAAGTTAAAATAATATTTCCATTTTATAGCACCTGAGGTTCAGAAAAATTAGGTAAACTCCTTAAGGTCATGAAGTTATGCTGAGAGATCTAGAGTCCAAATACAGCTTTGAATTACAGTGTCTTTCTGCTAATCCAATATAACAAATAGGTATAATATTCTTCTGCCATGTGCATCACCAACTTTGCTAATCAATGATGACTTGTTTTCCTGCTGGGGATAGAAGTGGCCTCAGAAAACACTGTATCTCATCGAAATAGCCAAGGAATCCAGTTGGCAAATTGGTTAAACCTATTTCCTTTCTCTACATTGGATCATGCCCCTTAGAGGACAGACTTTCAGGACTCAGATTCAAAAGTTTTGAGGCAGGAAACAGCCTTAAACCAGTTAGCTGACCTGTTCCCATTCTTGAGGAATCATCACATGGTACATTTACCTATAGTCATTAAAGGGGACCATAAAACAATCATGATGGGTAGTCAGCCATAACTCTCATTATCTGATGAGTGTATTTTGGAGTATATTTTGAGGGTATGTCTAGAACAAGAGACCTAAATATACATTCCTCATTTAAACTGTCTTTTATGTGTATCCATTATGAAAGTATTTTTTTCATGATAATGGAATAATTATCAGGTGTAATAGTTGTCAAAATACTTCTTTTTTTTTCTTTTTAGTTTCCCTAATATTGGCAAGCTTAAGATGTGGATTATGGAAGGCAAATATTCCTCATTAATGAGTCCTATGATTCAAGTGTAAATAGGTCCCACAGGAAAAGTTTAAGAAAGTGGTGTTATTTAGCTTGGCAAAGAGGAAACTAAAGGGTGCTCTGAGAATTGTGTTTGAAATATGTTGATCTATTAAATGGAGGACAGAAACCACTGTTCTTCATTTCCAGTGAGAAAAGAATGGGAAATTGATCCAATAGAGAAATTAGTTTGGGGTATAACAGATCTTCTATAAACCCCACTTCTTTTCTGAACTTCACTCTATCCATCTTTTATCAGAGCCTTGGATTTTAGCATATGGCATAACATTCTATAAATATTAATAATCCTATATGGTAATTCTTCCCAAAACATTTCCATTGTAATCTAAGAAGAAACACTGAGTACCTGCTATGAGCCAACTTAATGCATAGGATTTATTCTTAACACTTCAGTAAGCAACCCAATGGCATGAACTGTTTCCATAAGAAAAAGGTTAATAAGTACATATGGTCTATTTGGTACCCTGAAACTTTCTGAGTATGAATAATAAACCTAAAGTTATTCAAACTCTCCATGGGAGCTAAGTGCCACTACAAACATCTCATCTCTTCTAAGTACACCACCATACCCATCTCACATATGTCCATCAGTAAGCTCTTGCTCAATTCTCCAGTCCCAATGTATCACCATGTGATACATTCTCCTGTCCCAATATACCACCATACTCCATATTCTAACCCAGGATAAAGTATTTCCACATGTCTGAAGAGAAACCCTGGATATCATATAACATTTTCATGAAAAATCAATTACAACCAAATCATATCTTTGAGTAAATATATAGCAAAGCTATTATGTATAATAGAATGACAAACTATAAAGCATATAAAATATAAATAAAAGTGAGACCTGAGTAAATACTCAGGTGTGAGTAGCCCAGTTTGAGGCAGAGGCTGGGTAGACCCTGAAGGATTTTCAGAAAATATAATTCATCTTTGCAATCAAAGGGAAGACAGTTAGCATTCTGCCTTAATTGCATCATTAGGACCAGGGGTGGGAAGTGGGGCCTTCAAAATTAAGGGGCTCACATTGTTTCCCTCAAAGACAAATCAGGAGACAGTCAAGGAATTTGGAAACACCACTTTTAGGAATTAAATCCTGTAGCAGAAACCAATTTCAACACAAACAGCAGGAAGAGTGAACATGACCATAAGAGTTTTGGAAATTAGGATAAACTTATCTTTCTCTGTGTTTCTTATGCTTCTTTCTTGTCTATTTTCTTATAAACAATAAAAACTCCAATGTGAAAATGATTTGCTTGTTCAAATTCACAAGCATCAATAAAGCACAACCTAAGAAGAAGGTGCCTTCACCCAACATCAGTCCAAATTAAAAAAGAAAAGCAGGGCAGGGAGAGAAGACATGAGTGTAGAAGCCTACAAGGAAGGAAAGTTGCCTGAGTGCCTTGGCTCTTCACTAACAGAAGGAATCAGAGGGAATCTGATAAGAATGGTTCTGTGGCTGTGAGGTAGAAGGCACATAAGGAGCAAGCTGGCAGAATAATATATAACTCATATTGGGGGTGAGTTATAATACAGGTATAAAAATTTCTTGCAGAATAAAGAATGTGGCAATCTTGAGATACTTCTTAAAAGAAATGGCTTTTGATCAAAGAAGTTTGGCAAATTTATGTGGGGAGAAAACAGTTTTAGAAAAAGTCTAATAAACATTTTGCCCCTACCAGAAGTATCAGTTTAGGCTTCATGTTATAAGATATCAGATTGAAATGGTACCTAAAAACCAAAGTTGGTAGAAATTTTAATTTCAGGCTTATAACTGCCCTCTGGCTCTGACTGAAAATCTGTAAGTTAATTGAGAAAAAAAGAACTGACACAAATGGTAGATCATTTGAATAGGATACAAACTGCAGAATAATGTCTTCTGTGCTGGTGCTAGAGTTCAGACCAATCCTGCAGCCAGGAAAGATGATAGATAGATGATTTTTTGGATCCCATATTTGGAAATCTACCTTCCTATCACTGAAACTTTCCCATAGTTAATCTGTCATGGCAGATGCAAGAGTGTCCCACATGAGTGTGTCCACCATCAAGTATCAATAGGAGCAGGCAGCAGATGCTGCCAAACATCCTAATTAATTTTTTAAACAAAACTATTTTCCATGGCACTGAACTGACTGATTAATAGAATTGAAAACTGGTTGATTCCTTCACTACTCTGCTTTTCATTTTATCTCAGAGCATTGTAAGAGGATATCTGACTAATCGTGAAATATGTGGAAACAAGCATTAGGTACTTTTTAATCTGACTCGTATCCAGAAAGTTTACATACACATAAACACACACACAAACACACACATTCAGGATCATGAAGTAAAATTCAAATAATTTTTATTTTATTTCTAATCTTAAAATCATCTCAAAATTGTAGAAATTATAATCAATATATTTATCACTCTCTATACATATGTAAAGATTTTACAAACTCTTAAGTCTTATTCTAAGCATCCACTTTGGTAAAAAGCATTTGACTTAGACTCATTCCACATTTTCCCTGAAAAAGTTAAAAGATACTGATTAAATTTATTTTTTCTATATATTTCTACATTTGGTAGATTTAACTTCCTCCTGGTCCCAATCCTAATCAAGTTCTTTAAAAAATTTGCTTTGTATTTTATTTTTTATGATGAATGATTTGAGAATGTAAGTCAATAGCTGAGTTCAAGTGTATTCCTCCTCCCATTTTAGCTCCCCCAGGATCCCTGAACTGGAATCGCTAGCACCTGAACAGTTTGGCACACACTAAGTCAATTAGCTTCCTTTCACACCTAAATTTACCTCCACCACGTGTAAACTTGCAGCTGTTCTCTTGCATTTGTTACTCAAATGATCTCCCTGGTAAACACTGAATCATGAGGCTGAAGCAAAGTAACTTTATTGGCCTCCTGGGGACCTTGTCCTATCATCTTACAAAATTCCTTTCATCACTCTTGCTTGGGGAGCCATTTTCCACATTTAACACTGGGAACTTTGAGTGTTCACAATAATACCTTTCAAAATAATAATGGTGGCAATCAAATGAAGCACTTTGTTTTGTTTTGTTTTTAAAGATTTATTTATTTATTTTTTATTTATTTGCTTCCAAGAGTTAGTTTTCACTGGCTTTCCTGCTACTCAACTGGAAATTAGCAATTATTTATTTTATCAAAGTTCTTATCTATTTAATAATAGGTATATTAAAAACTGTGTGCAAAATACTCTGTTATTGACTGTGGGGAATAAAAACTAATCAAAACCTTATTTCTACCTGTTAGAACACGGGTATACACAAAACATACCTATTTGCTCTAAGTAGGACAACAGCTTTTAATGTGATATTTGTGGAGTAAATTAAAGACCTTAAATGTATCCTGGAAATTCCAGATTAAAGATATTTTTGAGGACTCGGTTATCAGGTTGGTCAAAGAGGAAACAGGGGAGAGGAAAGATCTGGATTGGACCTTGAAATATGAAGATATTTGCCAGTTCTTTTGAGGTTCAAATCCAGCATCCCTTAGTGAGCTATGAACATACCATGAGTTACATTCCAAGTCGGAGGCTGGTTTGAGTAGATATTTCATGTGGAAATCTATGCTAGTATAAGGTAAGAGAATGGGACTTGACAGAGTGTCAGCAAAAACTCAAATACAAGGAATGATTTCTTGCTAGTGAATTTCCAAGGATAAGAAAGTACAAGAGTCCAGGGTATGTTTCAGGGAGAATAATATACATAGAAAACCAAAATAGGAAAGCCTTGTTATCCATGAAAGGCATGAGGGACCCTGTATGCCTGAGAAGGGAACAACAAGGTCTAAGTGTCCATGGAATCTGCAGTCAGTGGCTGACTGTTGCTCTTCCTGCAAACCACTGCTTCTGATCTGTCAAAAGTTTTTAATACTCTCCCCAGAGTCCTCGAAGACCATTGGTTTAGTGTAGTGTCTCACAGTTCATAAAAAGATTTCTTCTTTTTTATTTTATGCATAAAGTGAGCAGAATGGCACATGGATAATTAACAAGGATTATAGGTACTGGTCTGTAGGTAGTTAGAGTTAGAAGACAAGGAATGACTTAGGACTTTGTAGATACTGAATCTAAAAAACAGTGTTCAAATTGGATAGTTGCTACTACAAACTCTGCAAGCAGTTGAAGATAATCTCAAACTCAATAAGGATCCAGAAGTTATGAACATTGCAATGAAACCTCTGCAAAGTTGAGAGTCATTAATTTTTAGTAAGATCTTCAAGGAAGCTTATAATAATTTAAATGAGTCATAATGCACATAACATAGAATAAGGCACTTATATTTCTTTTAACACTTTTTATATGATGCAATCCATAGACACATAAAGCCAAAGTAATTAATTTGCAACTGTATTATATAAACAATTGTATTTTATATGTTCTCTGAAGTGTTATTATTACCTTGGCTCAAACTTGCATTTTTCCTTCACTTCAGCCTTTCTCCTTCCCTTTCTCCTTCCCTTCCTTGCTTCTTTCCTTTTTTCTTTTCATTCCTTTTTTTTACTCCCATTTTTTTTCTTTTCTTCTTTTTTCTTTTCTTCCTTCATTCCCTTTTTCTTTTTTATTTCCCCCATGCTTATAATATACTGTATTAGTCAGAGTTCTCTAGGGAAACAGAATTGACAAGAGATATCTGTCAATAGTATGCAATTCTATAAGAGTCTCTCATGTAGCTGTGGGGATGCACAAGTCCAGGTTCCACAGGCAGGCTGCAACCTCAGGCTGCAGTGTAAGTCCAGTGAAGGTTCTTGATGAATTCTGGGAGATGTTGGCTGTCCAAAGACAAGCTGGGAAATTCTCTCCCAATGCTGAAATCAATTCCCCTTTTAAGGCATTCAACTGATTAGGTTACATGCCATTCTTGCTGATGGCAATCTCCCTGATTGATGTAATTATAACCAGCTATCTATGGTTTACCACTGCAGTAAAGCCAATGATGACTAAAATCCACAAATGCCCTTGTATTACAATTAGCCCAGCACTTGCATGACCAAACAGCTGGGCACAATTACCTGGCCGAATTAATACAATAGCCTAACCATCACACATACATATCTCTTATTTTATGGAAACAATACTCTGAAAAGTGGGCAAAATGCAAAGCAGGAATTTCTTTCTCACTTGAAATAAGCATGTTTCCTTTAAAGTGCTGGAAATTATGTCCACATTTCTGTGTCATATCCAGACACTGGTGCTATATTTCCAGCTGTCCTGAGTATCTTATTAAAGAATAGGTAGGAATAGGAGAATAAAACAAATAAGTCTGCAGAGTCTATCATTAGGTACTGTTCAACATTACAATGGTAAACAAACACAAGAAAGACTATTGAGCTCTGCCTTAATATATCACAAAAAAAATGGGAGAGGAAACATTAGCAAAGAGATAATGCTTTTTTCCCAAAATGTGTCAAGAAAGAAGAAGAAAAATCAACTTACAGAAAAATTCTCTGTCCCTGAGGCTTTTTTAAAATTTTTTATGTTGAGACATTAGTAAGGTAAAGCTTTCAAAATAAAACCTTCCTTAACATCAGTTTCAAAAATATGAGTTATGGTCTCTTTATCAAGGTTATTGGAAAAATTTCTTTATCATATTTAACAACCTCACTTTTCTCATCTGTAAAGAGGGTATGTTAGTTTTCTTTACTGCATAACAGATTATCACAAACAACTGCTTAAATAGCGTATATTTATTATCTCACAGTCTCTGGGGTCTAAAATCTGGGAATAGTTCTGCTTGGGTTTTACAAGTAAAATCAAGATGTGGTCAGTCAGACTTCATTCTAACTGGAGGTTCAAATTTCGAAAAGTCCAATTCCAAGTTTACTTATTTGTTGATAGAGTTCATTTCCTTGTGCTGTGTAACTGAGGGTCCAGCTTCCTGATGGCTGACACCTTGAGGCTTCCCTCAAGTCCCCAGATTCCTCTCTTGTAGCCCTCTGTGTAGGTAGTTCACAGCATGACATTTGCTGTTTTTTTTTTAAGGCTGGCAGGAAAGCAAGAGCAAGTGTAATAGCAAGATGGTGTCCTATAAAGTATAATGTAATCATGGGAGTGACATCCCATCACCTCTGCTATACTGTCCTGCAAGTCACCAGTCTCATCCACAATGAAGAGGAACAGATTATACAGGACATGAATACCAGGAGACAGAGGTCATGAGGCCACCTTAAAGTCCATTCACCACAGAAGGGATATGGTTTAACATTCAGAGAGTTCTCAGTCGTGGAAAAGAAGCAATCAACATGGTTTCATCCATCACAGCTTAGCCGATCATCCCATCCATTTCACAAAGATCCCAGAGGTAAGAAATATAGTGCTATAAAATAAAGATGATATTGGAGGGTAACCTGTTAGATGACTGATGAGTGATGAAGTTGCTGTTCTTCTCACTATTATTTGTGGTATGAGCTCCTGATTTCTAATCCTAGCCATGATTCAGGGTCTATTAATGATGACAGGCCTAATTCCTCTTTAACTTCTTCCTCAACTTTCAAAATGTAGCTGATGATATACATCAATCTTGGAAAGGCAGTATGAGCATTAACATGTAAAGAATTCAGCTAAATTTTATATAGGAATATTTTTGAGTAAGAATTCAGCAGAAAGCAACATAAATCTCTAAAGAATTGGGAAAAAAACAGTGCCGGAGAGGAGAAAGAGTGATTCTAATTTATTTAGAGAAGTGAAGGCTAAGGCATGGTTTAATTGCAATCTACCAATAAAGGAAAAATCTTTATATGCATTAAACAGAGTATTTTGCCTATTCAATGAAGCCCCTATTAAATTAAATTAAGGAAATAGGGGATTTTGTTCACTCTTTAAAAATGGCTTTGAAGAAATTCTACAATCTTCTCTAGATGGGTTTTACAGATAAAATTGGCATGTGCTTTTAGGATGAACTGGAAATGTCTTGACATTTTTTCTTTGATTTTATTTATGAAATATATTACCTAAAGTGTAAATTCCACCTAAAATAAAGAATTAAACCATTTCTATTCCTTTTGCAGGGAAAAGTGAGACAGACTGGTCTGAATTTTTATAAAATAAACAAGTTTGTTTGAAGAGTGGCCTCACATGAGCCACAAAAGAGACTTGAGCACAGAGCGTTATAGTGTGTATTGATGTGAATTTGATGTTTGCATCACTAGAGCATTCGAAGCTGTGACTATGCCTGTATATGAGATAATTAATCATTATTAATAAAGAGTTATGTTGAGCTTAAAACAAAGTAATCTTAACATATACAAACAGAAAGAAAGGAAGGGAGTGAGCAAGGAAAGGAGGAAGGAAGTGAGGAAAGGAGGAAGAGAAGAATGCAGGAAGGAAAAATGGAAACAACCAAACTTGTTAATTGACCAAATTGATTGACTAGAGAGTAACAAGACCAAAAGTCATATCCTGGGTTCTTACTTGGAGGATTACTCAGTCCAACCTCTCCATAAATGCATGATCCATTTCAATACCTCTGACAGATCTTCACCCAGGCTTGGCTCGAATCATTTCATTGACTAAAATCTCAATTCCTCCTCAGTTAATTTGTTTTATTACTGAATGGTGTGAAAGTTTTTTCTTATCTTGATCCTCATTCTTTTCTACAGGACTGTTGTTTCTTCTCTCTAGCAGTCCATAGTGAAGCAATTTTATTTCAACATGGTTAAACCTTCAAATATGTGAGGATGGCAATGACGATTTTCCTTTAGTCTTTGTTTTTGCAGTTACCACCCAGAGTTCAAGTCTTTAATGCATTAAGCAGACTTCGGTCCTTCCAGAAGTGATTACATTTCCCCATTCTCTGGACACTACATATACTAGAGAAGAGAAAAGATCATAATGGGCCAAAGTTCATGGCTAGATATGGATGGAGGGTTGACTTACCTATGAATTTCACTTCAAAATCAGTTGTTTAATCGGTTCATCACAAAGACACAGACAAGCTCATAAAACAACAGCTGAGTGAGCACACAATAAAAGCTAAGCTGCAAAGGCCATTAAATACTAAAGATGTATTGTAGAGTGGAACTTGCTTAGGTAAGAATTTCCTACCCAGTGTCAAACCATGATGATTAATGTGTGCATATGTGAACTTTATGAAAAAGATAATGAATTGATTGTGTTCTTAAATTATGCCATTTTAGACCTGTTTGGTTTCCCCTTTTCTCTTGGGAATCACCTGACCACACTCTGTTAGTTTAAACAAATGAACATTTAATGTTGACCATTTTTCCAAAAAAGTTGGGAGAAAACAGAGTCATTTATCAAAGGAAAAAGAAAGAAAAATAATGAAGTGGCCTTCTTTGCTGGGAAAAAGGTAGAAACCAGTAGTTAGTGAGAGAGGGAGGCTTCCACAGTTTCTGATTATACTTTGTGTATTCACTAAAGAGATAGCAGAGATAGGGACTTAAGCTTGTTTTCATACTTTATTTTCTGCCAAGTTTGCTCTCAGGAAGCTGATTCTAATAACATCATGAGTTCTATCTTGTCCCTCAAAAACAACCTTCTTTCTCAGTTTTAATTTTAAAACTAACTCTGATAATCACATCTAATTGTTCTTAGTGATCATCCAACGGAATGTGAATAGCAGTACAATAATTAGGGAGTCAATAACTAGAGAAGCAATTTGTGACAATAGACCTAAGACTACCTTAGTCATATATCTACATTTAACATTGATCAGCCAACTGCTATTTATTGAACTTAGTACTATTCTAATAACTGAGGGGAATATGAGGAAAATACAATTCATACCTCTGCCCTCAAGGAGCTTATGCATTTTAAAGAAGATCAAATTTGTGCCTAGGAATTCATATATATATATAAATGAATTCTTAGGCACATATTTAAGTAATGTTAAAGTGTAATGATAGTGAAATATATATATTCAGAGGAAGGAGGAATGATCACTATTGGGTAAAGTATACTGAGAAGTGGTTTTTTTTTTAAATTATTTATTTATTTATTTTTTTAAATTACATTATGAAAAATATGAGGTCCCATTCAACCCCACCGCCCCCGCCCCCCACTCCCCCCACAGCAACACTCTCTCCCATCATCGTGATACATCCATTGCACCTGGTAAGTTCATCTCTGAGCATCACTGCACCCCATAGTCAATGGTCCACATCATAGCCCAGACTCTCTCACGTTCCATCCAGTGGGCCCTGGGGGGATCTACAGTGTCCCGTAATTGTCCGTGAAGCACTATCCAGGACAACTCCACGTCCCGAAAACGCCTCCACATCTCATCTCTTCCTCCCGTTCCCCACACCCAGCAGCCCCCATGGCTACCGTTCCCACACCCATTCCACATTTTCTCTGTGGACATTGGATTGGTTGTGTCCATTGCACACCTATGTCAAGTGAGGGCTTAGATTGCACATGGGTACTGGATGCACTCTTCCTGCTTCCAGTTGTAGACACTCTAGGCTCCATGTTGTGGTGGTTGACCTTCTTCAACTCCATGTTAGCTGAGTGGAGTAAGTCCAATAAATCAAAGTGTAGGAGCTGAAGTCTGTTGAGGCTCTGGGCCTGGGTGTCATATTATCAGTCCAGAGATTCAAATCCCCTACATATATCTTAAACCCAGCACCGACTACAATTCCAATAAAGTAGCATGCAAGTCTTGTGAAAAGAGATCCCCTCTGAGTCCAATTCCATCACGCAGAAACACCAGCTCCAAAGAAGGGCTATCTGTCATGGCAGTGAACCCCTTCTGCCATGACCATAGAACCCGTGGGTCTCTTTATCCCTCAAAAGAACCAATACCTGGGGTTGTATCTACCTTATCTGTCTCTTAGACTCTGTTCAGTTGTACATAGGGGTATTCCTTCTGACAACCTCCAGACTCTTTTTTAGAGACTCACAGCCTTATAATCTCATTTCTCCTTTCCATTTCCCCCTTACATTAGTTCAAACAGCTTCCCGAAGTCATGTCATTATATGTAGACAGGTATATTCTGCTGTTCCACATTGAATCTTTAATTCAAGGTCATTTTCTAGTTGCTTCTTCAGCTGGTATGTGGTAGTGATCCCTCGGTGCCAGGGAGGCTCATCCCCGGGTGTCATGTCCCACGCTGGGGGGAATGCATCGCATCTACACGCTGAGTTTGGCTGTGAGAGTGGCCACATTTGAGTAACATGCAGGCTGTCAGGAGGAAACCCCCAGGCACAATGCTACTCTAGGCCTTGTTCTTATTGCAGGTGTATAGGCTCAAAAGTGTAACCATTAGTATCACGAGCCCACTGTTGGCCCTCCTTCCTTCCTGGTTCTTGCCGTTGCACCTGGAGGATTGCCGCTGCTCTCCCAGGGCCCACAACAGTGACCCCCCCGGCCAGGAGCCCAGTACCCCCCCAGCTGTTGTTTTTGTTTCCACTATGAGTATATATAGACATTACCATATACCCTGGGCATATGCCCTGTATA
The DNA here is from genome assembly GCF_030445035.2 of Dasypus novemcinctus. Taxonomy (NCBI): domain Eukaryota; kingdom Metazoa; phylum Chordata; class Mammalia; order Cingulata; family Dasypodidae; genus Dasypus; species Dasypus novemcinctus. The sequence goes on from NC_080688.1 coordinate 55,420,013, forward strand.
ACTCCCTGTCAACCATATATATCCTGTCAAAAACATCCCATATCAGTATTCCTCCGCTGCCATTGTTGAACCACTCTGTGATCCAAAACTTCCCGTAAAGTGAATCCCAACATAATGTCAGCTTCAGAAGAGTCTTAGATCACCGAAATTCATATATACAATATACAGTATTTCCCCAGATCCACCATAAAACCTTTTCCCTTGCACAGCAATAATCTTTTAACTTATTCATATCATATTTCCTGAAACTGATGTACAGATTCCAACACTATAGTTTTGAAACAAGGTGACATTTGTGCTTACTATGTGGTCCATATTTTAGGCTGTACAGTTTTCTAAATTTTTTAGTTATCCTATGTTTTGTCTTATGGTTTTCATTATTAGTCTGTCGTCCCCTATATATTTTTGGTGTAATATTAGCTGTTTTATATTCATCCTCGTGTACTCTCAAATAACTCCTCTTTTTCCCCCTTATTTACCTTTGTTCCATCCATTCCACATCCATTTTCCCCTCCCCTTAGGGCCCACAACGCCTGCCAATCTAATACCCTGGGAGCCGTCCTTTCTCACGAGAGATACAGTTCTCTCTATTCAACGGCATTAGTCTTCCCCAGGATATGGGTCCACCCCACCCAATGGTAGAACCCATCTTGGCAAAATGAGCCTTCAGCTATTCCCTCCGGAGTCCGTCATGCATCAGACCATACCCCCTGAGCGTCCTAACCAGGTAACCCTCCTACTTATACTTTGATACGTTTTACTCAACATTTAGTTCTCAACGAACTTCTGACACTCTCCCATATTCGTATGTTGCCCCTCCCTCCCACCTATTTCTTGGACAATATTACCCCTCTTCCCATCCCCAGCCCCCCTCAAACCCAGAAAACCCCACCTGAAGGTAACCCCTTGCCCCCATTTTGACCCTTCTTTGTGCTCATACTTACCGCCAGCTCATCACAGATTCCACCCCTGCAGACATTAACTCACATCCTTCCTCCACCCCCCGATTTCCTGTAAGCCACTTTTCCAGACTCTAGCTCTCTGAGGCAGTTAACTTATTTCATATCATTGAGGTCATATAGTATTTGTCCTTCAATGCCTGAGTTGCTTCACTCAACATAAGATTCTCAAGGTTCATCCATGTTATCACGTGCGATTGTAGTGTATTGGTTCTTACAGCTGAGTAGTATTCCATTGTGTGTATATACCACATTTTATTGATCCACTCATCTGTTGATGGACATTTGGATTGATTCCAACTTTTGGCGATAGTGAACAATGCTGCTATGAACATTGGTGTACATATATCAGTTTGTGTCCTTGTTTTCAGATCTGATGGGTATATACCCAGCAGTGGTATTGCTGGGTCATATGGCAAATCTATGGATAATTTTTTGAGAAACCGCCAAACTGTCCTCCAGAATGGTTGGATCCTTCTGCATTCCCACCAGCAATGGATGAGTGTTCCCCTTTCTTCACATCCTCTCCAGCATTTGTATTCTACTGTTTTTTTCATGGCTGCCAATCTTATGGGAGTAAGATGGTATCTCATTGTAGTTTTGATTTGCATTTCCCTGATTGCTAGAGATTTGGAGCATTTTTTCATGTGCTTTCTAGCCATTTGTATTTCTTCTTTGGAGAAGTGTCTGTTTAAGTCTTTTTCCCATTTTTTAAATGGGTTGTTTATCTTTTTGTTTTCAAGATATATGAGTTCTTTATATATGCAAGTTATAAGTCTCTTATCAGATATATGGTTGCCAAATATTTTCTCCCATTGTGTGGGTTCCCTTTTTACTTTCTTGACAAACTCCTTTGAGGTGCAGAAGGCTTTAATTTTGAGGTAGTCCCATTTATCTATTTGTTCTTTTGCTGCTCGTGCTTTTGGTGTGATATTCATGAAGCCATTTCCTATTACAAGGTCCTGTAGATGTTTCCCTACACTGTTTCTAAGGTCTTTATGGTCTTGGCTCTTATATTTAGGTCTTTGATCCATCTTGAGTTGATCTTTGTATAAGGTGTGAGATGGTAATCCTCTTTCATTCTTCTACATATGGCTATCCAGTTCTCCAGGCACCATTTGTTGAATAGGCCATTCTCTCCCAGTTGAGAGGGTTTGGTGGCTTTATCGAATATTATATGGCTATATACATGAGGTTCTATATCTGAACTTTCAATTCGATTCCATTGGTCTGTGTGTCTCTCCTTATGCCAGTACCATGCTGTTTTCACTACTGTAGCTTTGTAGTATGTTTTGAAGTCAGGAAGTGTGATTCCTCCTATTTCGTTTTTCTTTTTCAATATGTCTTTGGCTATTCGGGGCCTCTTTCTATTCCAAATAAATTTCATAGTTAGTTTTTCTAGTTCCTTAAAGAAGGCTGTGTTGATTTTTATTGGGATTGCATTGAATGTGTAGATCAGTTTTGGTAGGATAGACATCTTAATAATATTCAGTCTTCCTATCCATGAACAGGGAATATTCTTCCATTTATTTAGGTCTTCTTTGATTTCCTTGAACAATCTTGTATAGTTCTCGATGTATAAGTTTTTTACCTCTTTAGTTAAATTTATTCCTAAGTATTTGATTTTTTTATTTACTATTGTGAATGGTATTTGTTTCTTGATTTCCTCCTGATCTTGCTCATTATTGGTGTATAGAAATGCTACTGATTTTTGCACATTGATCTTATAACCTGCGACTTTACTAAACTCATTTATGAGTTCTAGGAGCTTTGTTGTAGATCTCTCAGGGTTTTCTATATATAGGATCATGTCATCTGCAAATAATGAAATTTTGACTTCTTCCCTTCCAATTTGAATGCCTTTTATATCTGGTTCTTGTCTCAGTGCTCGAGCAAGTACTTCCAAGACAATGTTAAATAGGAGCGGAGACAATGGGCATCCTTGTCTTGTTCCTGAGTTTAGAGGGAAGGATTTCAGGATTTCGCCATTATAAACAATGTTGGCTTTCGGTTTTTCATATATACTCTTTATCATGTTCAAAAAGTTTCCTTGTATTCTGATCTTTTGGAGTGTTTTTATCAGGAAGGGGTGCTGTATTTTGTCAAATGCCTTTTCTGCATCTATAGATATAATCATGTGGTTTTTTTCTCTCAATCTGTTTATATGGTGTATTACATTGATTGATTTTCTTATGTTGAACCATCCTTGCATACCTGGAATAAATCCCACTTGGTCATGGTGTATAATTTGTTTAATGTGTTGTTGAATACGATTAGCAAGTATTTTGTTAAGTATTTTTGCGTCTAGGTTCATTAGAGAAATTGGTCTGTAATTTTCCTTTCTTGTGGTGTCTTTGTTTGGCTTTGGTACTAGGGTAATGTTGGCATCATAGAAGGAATTAGGCAGTGTTCCTTCTGTTTCGATTTTTTGGAATAGTTTCAACAGGATTGGTGTTAGTTCTTTCCGGAATGTTTTGTAGAATTCACCTGTGAAGCCGTCTGGCCCTGGGCTCTTCTTAGTTGGGAGATTTTTAATGACTGATTCTATCTCTTTGCTTGTGATTGGTTTGTTAAGATCATCAATTTCTTCTTTCGTCAGTATGGGCTGCTTATGTGTTTCTAGGAATTTGTCCATTTCCTCTAAATTGTCATTTTTGTTGGAATATAGTTTTTCAAAGTATCCTCTTATGATAGTCTTTATTTCTGTGGGGTCAGTGGTGATATCACCTTTCTCATTTCTTATTTTGTGTATTTGCATCTTTTCTCTTTTTTTCTTTGTTAGTCTCGCTAAAGGTTTGTCAATTTTGTTGATCTTCTCAAAAAACCAGCTCTTGGTCTTGTTTATTTTTTCAAGTGCTTTCTTATTTTCTATTTCATTTAGTTCTGCTCTTATCTTTGTTATTTCCTTCCTTCTTCTTCCTGTTGGGTTACTTTGTTGTTGTTTTCTAATTCCGTCAAAAGTGCAGTTAGTTCTCCAATTTTTGCTCTTTCTTCTTTTTTGATATATGAATTTATGGCTATAAATTTCCCTCTCAGTACCGCTTTTGCTGCATCCCATAAATTTTGGTATGTTGTTTTATCATTATCATTTGTTTCAAGGTAGTCATTGATTTCTTTTGAGATTTCCTCTTTGACCCACTGTTTTTCTAAGAGTGTGCCGTTTAATTTCCAAATTGTCGTGTGGAGTCTGGGTCTCTGTCCCTTGCAAATTTCCAGCTTCACTCCACTGTGGTCAGAGATATTGTTTTGTATGATTTCGATCTTTCTGAATTCATTAAGCCTTTCCTTGTGGCCTAGCATATGATCAATCTTGGAGAATGTTCCATGTGCGCTTGAGAAAAATGTATATCCTGCTGTGTTTGGGTATAATGATCTATATATGTCTATTAGATCCAGCTCTTCTAATATACTGTTCAAATGTTTTGTTTCTTTAGTGATTCTCTTTTGAGATATTCTGTCCAGAGTTGATAGTGGTGTATTAAAATCCCCCACTATAATTGTAGATGCATCTATTCTTTCACTTAGTTTTTCCAGCGTTTGCCTCACATATTTAGAGGTGCCCTTGTTAGGAGCATAAATATTTATGATTGTTCGATCTTCTTGACAGATTGTCCCTTTCACTAAAATATAGTATCCTTCTTTGTCTCTCACAATTGTTTCGCATTTAAAGTCTATTTTGTCTGATATTAATATAGCTACTCCTGCCTTTTTTTGGTTGTTGTTTGCTTGTATGATTGTTTTCCAGCCATTCACTTTCAACCTCCATGAGTCTCTGGGTCTAAGATGTGTCTCTTGTAGACAGCATATAGATGGGTCGTATTTCCTTATCCAGTGTCCCATTCTGAATCTTTTGATAGGTGAGTTTAGTCCGTTGACATTCAGTGTTATTACGTTTAGAGAGTTATTTATGGTAGCCATATTTTGGTTGGATTTGTATTTGTTATATTTTGTTTGTATTATTTTATTTTCCCCTTCTATTTTTGTCTTTCTTGTTGCTTTTACACTCTCCTCCATCTCTGACTGTCCTGTTTTTTCCTTTCTTCCTGCAGAACTCCCTTAAGAATTTCTTGAAGGGGAGGTTTCTTGTTGATATACTCTTTCAGTTTCTGTTTATCTGTGAATATTTGAACTCTCCATCATTTTTGAATGCTAGTTTAGCTGGATAGAGTATTCTTGGTTGGAAATTTTTTTCCTTTAGTACCTTGACTATATCATACCACTGCCTTCTTGCCTCCATCGTTTCAGATGAGAAATCAGCACTTAATCTTATGGAGTTTCCCTTGTATGTGATGGTTTTCTTTTCTCTTGCTGCTTTTAGAATTTTTTCTTTGTCTTGAGCATTGGATAATTTGACAAGTATATGTCTTGGGGTGGGCCTGTTGGGGTTTATGACCAGTGGAGTGCGCTGTGCTTCTTGGATATGTACATCTGTCTCTTTCAGTAGATTTGGGAAGTTTTCATTCATTATTTCCTGCAACAGTCCTTCTGACCCCTTTCCCTTCTCTTCTCCTTCTGGAATGCCTATAATACATATGTTTGAGCGTTTTGCGTTATCATTCAGGTCCCTAAGTCCTATCTGGATTTTATCTACCTTTTTATTGACCACTTCTACTATCTGTTTGATTTCCAATGCACTGTCTTCCACATCACTAATTCTCTGCTCTGCCTCTTCTAGTCTGCTGATATTTGCTGCAAGTGTATTTTTGATTTCTTGAATTGTGGTGTTCATTTCCATCATATCTGTTATTTTTTTGCACATGTCTGCAATTTCCCCTCCAAGTGTTGTCTTCATGCTGTTAACCTCTTTCATTACTTCATCAAATTTGTCGGTGATAAATGATCTGAGATCTTTCATTGCTTGTGGAAGTCCTGCCCCCCTTCCTGATTGGATTCAGCCATGTTTTCCTGATTACTGGTTTGGTTTGTAGATTTTTGTTGCTGTCTTGTCAACATTTTTTCTTGACGGGTTTAATCAGTTCCTTAGCTTCTTTGTCTAGTCTTGGAGATTAATTAGCTGTTGTTTTTGCATAAGTGTTATATCTTCTCTTTGTCACTTTGTTCTTCTTATTCCAATTTCTTATTGCTAGTTAAGCTCACTTTAAAGGAAAGTATTAGTGCTGGGGAAAGGCAATTGTGTAAGGGAGGAAAATGTGTGAAGTAGTATTGGTGATATAGGTTAACAAAGCAACAATATGAGTTCTGGGAGGATGGAGGTTAGATCATGTAAATTGTGTAGAGTTATAGTAGTAGGAAAGTACCTATAATGAGGTAGACGACTGAATATGGGAGGAATGTGGTACGTACTAAGAGGCTATTGGTTCCGTGAGAGAGGGAAAGAGAAAAGAAAGGTAATAGTTTCAGGGACGAATACCAGATGGAAAACTAAACAAAGGTATTAGAAATTAAGAGTTAGATAATTTGCGGATCAAAGAAAGGGAGATGGAATATAGGAGAGATAGCAGATGGTGGAGGATATCAAGTTGTAGGGGAAAGGGGATAGTGTAGATAGGCTAAATCTATTCACAGAAAAATGAGGCAGTGGAGGGTGAGGAAACCCAGCAAATGTGAGGTATTTCCTGTAGGACCTATTGTATTGTTAAGATAAAATAGTATAAGAAGAATATTGGGGACAGGAAAGAGAGGATTAAAAACAACAACAACAACAACAAAAATAAAATAAAATAAAAAATAAAAAAAACAAAAAAAACCAAAAAAAAACAAAAAACAAAGAACAGAAACCCCGTCGCCAGGCTTGGCTGGGCTCGGCTGGGCTCGGCTGAGCTCTGGTCCCCTGCCCTCCGCGGCTCGGCTGGGCTTGCCTGGGCTTGGCTAGGCTCGGCTGGGCTCGGGTCCCCCGCCTGTCGCGGTTCGGCTGGGCTCGGCTGGGCTCGACTTTCCCGCCCGCCGCGGCGCAGCGTGGCTCGGCTCTCCCGCCCGGCGCGGCGCGGCTGGGCTCGGCCGAGCTCGTCTGGGCTCGGCTCCCTCGCCCGCCGCTGCTTGGCTGGGCTCGGCTGGGCCCGGCTGGGCTCGGCTTCCCTGCCCGCCACCCTCCGCAGCGCAGCGCAACTCGGCTCTCCCGCTCGCCGCCCTCCGCGGCGCGGCTGGGCTCGACTGAGCTCGGCTGGGCTCGGCCCCCTCGCCCTCCGCGGCTCAGCTGGGCCCGGCCTGGCTCGGCTTCCCCGCCCGCCGCCCGCCGCTGCACGGCTAGGCTCAGCTGGGCTCGGCTCCCTTGCCCGCCGCCCGCCGCGGCACAGCGCAGCTCGGCTCTCCCGCCCGCCGCCCACCGCGGCCCAGCTAGGCTGGGCTCGGCTCCCTTGCCCGCCGCCCGCCGCGGCGCAGCGCGGCTCGGCTCTCCTGCCCGCCGCCCGCCGCGGCGTGGCTCGGATCCCCCGCCCGCTGCCCACCGCAGCCCAGCTAGGCTACCCTGGCCGCCGCCCACCGGGGCTCGGCGCGGTGCTAGCTGCCTCGGCTCTGCCTACCCAAGGAGGGAATCCTCCACATGTAGCTGGGATCTCCGTGTATATTTCACGGATGGATCCTCTCTGTTACCTTCCCTCCAAATCGATGTCTAAACACCTTGGGACCAGGAAAAATCCCGAAACAGCCCGGTCTCAAGGAGTCTCCGACGCCTCCCAGCCGATTCCCTCCAGGAGCTAGTAACCGGGAAGTTCACTCAGCCGCCATCTTGCCTCCTCCCGAGAAGTGGTTTTAAGATGCTGAGTAGGATTAGTCCAAAAAAGCAAAGCCCCGTTTCTCCACATCCTCATGGAATATTATTATTCATATTCATGTTCTTTTAAAACCAATATGAGTGATATATATATATATATATATATATTTATATTTATATTATGCACACACATATATAATTGATGAATAGTCCCAAATCCTTTCAGCATAAAGTTATACTGCTAGGGAAATTTTCATTCTAATCCAGTCATTGTACTCACAATCTAAATGGGACAGGAAGGAGTGGTTGTTTGGATGGGGAGGAAAAGAGGAGAGATGGATACACCATAAAGGATTCTTTTCACAGGAGGTGATGCTGTATAACCTTCAGCTGAACAAAGAAGGAAACTCTAGAAATTAATTTGGAACATTTTCTGAGGTTTAATAGGTATTGCTCACTTATTATGGACCATTCACAAATTTCCCTGGAACAAGGCAGCTTGAATGCCAACTTCAAGAGCAGATGCAGTTACTTTAGTTATTGACCCATTATCTGTGGTCTTGGCCTACTGTTACTAGACATAGGAAGGAGGGAACTAAGGTCTGTGTTAAGCTAAGAGATGGTTTACTCAAAATTGCAGTATATAGAAAGAGAAGAGAAAATGTTTACTATTCAGTGGGGGGCTTGGGTAAAGCAGTAAGAAGAAAATATCAACATTCACTAAATACGTAAAGTCAAGAGAGGCTAAAACATGAAGATGAGACAAAATAAGCAAAAACTAGCAAATCTGTTTTAAGTTCAAGAATAAGGGTTTCCAAATGCATAAAATAAATTCCACTTGGTGATGTTATGCCTCTGTATCGAAGCCATCCGGAAATGGACTCCTGTATGTGTTTTATGTGCAACCAGCCAGTACGTACTGGCTTGTGACAGATTGTTAGAAAAACTAAAGAAAGCCAGATGGATTTTAAAGGATTTTTATCTGTTTCTCCATAGACACCAGCAGTTATTATCTGTTGATCTTTTGGCATAGTAAATACTCTCATGTATAGTGAGTATAGAGACATAATATAAGAGAAGAAAAGAATAATATTTAAAATATAAGAGAATAGTATAGGAAACATCTTTACAGCTAACAAAAAGGAAAATATCTAAGAAAATTATGATATTAGCTCACAGTGTAACTCTCAACACTGATAGATAATTAAGTCTATGTTACAATATGAAAAGTATTTTCACCTTCTTTAAGAAATTGTTAAAATATTCTCTTCCTTTCTTGTCCCTTGGACCATTTCTCAAATAAAAAGTAAAACACTTAATGCATCATGGTTGATTGCAGATGAATATTTTCCCCCCTTATAAAATTTGAAATTTCTTGTTGGCAAGGATAGTGTTTTCTATCCCTATAACAATATCCACTCTATAAATGTCTGTTAAACTGAACTGAATTGAAGAATTAAGACCGTGAAAAATGGAAAGCATTATGTTACACACCAATGTCAAAGAAGATAGCTTTTTTTTTTGTAGAGATATAATCCATCTTTTATTGGTCTATAGGACATTGAGGTTTATCAAAGATTGATCCTTCTTTTGTTCCCTTGGTAGAATTGTTTGGCTATTCAATTTTGATGTCATAACGTTTCACTGATCAAATTCAAATATTATTCTCCTAAGATGGGGTATGGGAGAAGGAGGGGTAGATGATAAGAACCAAAAAACACCAAAGGTTTTCTGCAGAGGATGAGAACTGAAGACAGACAAAGCTACCAAATTTTTTTCTGAGATGGATGTATTTGAGCAACACTTTAGATCCATTGGTCCTCTCAGACTTTCCCAGAATCATTTTGCTAAGCTTGCCTGCAGGACTGCTACCCACTCCTACTCTATCACCCAATGTGGCTAATTCCCCTTTCCAGGATTAAGGATTGCTTCAGCTGTCAATGCTGAGACTGTTGCTACTTCCTCAGTTTACTTTTGTTTCTCAATCGACTTGAAAGTCCAGACTTCTGTCGATTTACTTTTACATCACAATATACATTATACCTTAAATATATGCCAATACTTTTTCTTATATCCTCTCAGGGAAGGAAATAGTTGTTCTCACACAGAAGTAATAGAGGAAATTCCCACCACACTGTACTGTCATATCACATAATCATTTAATCACTGACTAAATCTAAGACACTGTGATCAGAGGATTCAAGAACTCTGGGAGACTTAAAACCCTTCCAAATTAAGCATTTATTGTTACTTCATTGCTCCCTTGCTACTTAATTTTCCTGAGTCTCATTTTAGGAGATATTTGCTCCTTTAGCCTTACACACTTCATCTCAATCAATATGCTATTCTCCCTAGAGGTCCCAAATTATTCTTTTCAAATGTCTTTTTTATCTACCCTTGGAAACAACACAAGCAAATGGAGTTTGACTTCCAGCTGTCAAATCAAGTGTTGAGGCAAACCCTGTGAGCATGAATCATTCGATCTTGCCTTGTTCAATCTGGGTTACATGGCACAGGACCAAGAATCTTCCCCTATCCCCAAGAGAGAAAAGGATTTGAAGTCAAATAGTATAATTTCAAAAAGTAAGAAAATTATTTTTTTTCTTTTTATTATATATTATTCATTCACATACAAACTAGGAGCCAGATAACAAATCCTCATTTTTGTTCCTTGGACTTAATAAGTCTGGATTAAATTTTGGAAATAGGATATCATTTAAGTGGGCCACACTGTTATTGTAGTTATGAAATTAACTCTTGTCTCCCTAAAATTCTATCCCTGGGCATCAATACCCTGGAAAATATGGGAACAAGGACCCTCTCTTTATTTTAGGTACTGAAGTTTCCTGATGGTAACAGATTAGTAGTGAAAGTATAAGCCATTATACCGGTTATACCAAAAGTATTAATCACATTGGTTGTTGACTGTGATATAAAAAGGCTCTGTTTTCAGGGCAGCATGTTTTGGAAACCTTGGTGATCATTATAAATATATTACAAATTTAAATTAAATTATACAGTTCATCAATGAATAGACATATTAAAGTTTATGACACTAGGGAAGGATGTTGGTCTATATGTTAATCCTGGGAAGGTGCCCCAAAACAAAATTATATTTTCTTCTGGACCTGATTTCAAGACACTTTAATGAGTTTTCATAAACACAGTCACACATATACACACACAAACACACAGAACTGGTGTTATTTTATAGTTAAATTTCCTTGTATGTAGGTCCAAATCTACTTTCCTCTCACTTCCAGAGAGATCTATGCCAGAGAAGGTGCAAAATAAACAAAGTGACTAACATGATCCTTGCTCTGTTGTATTGATGATTTTTGTGTAGTGACAATGATGGTATTGTTGGAAGTTTTCAAAACTGAAGCGCCTGACCAGGTTCAGAGATACTATTCAGGCATGTTTTGCTTGCTTTCCATGATATATTCTATTTTCTTCAAACAAGATGAAAAAAAGAGGGCCAGAAATTCTTTAATTTCCATTTCTCACTGTTCCAAATCCTCAGACTCCATCAAAGCACACCTTGAACTGCACCTCCCACGTTGTGTTCTCCACTGGTGCCAATCTTCCAGTTAACTCCATTTCCCCTTTGTGAACGCTTGATGTGCTGACCTATTTAAAAATATAACTCAGGTGCCTGGCCATCCATGCTGCCTGCCAGCTCTTCAGATAAAGAGGATCCACTTATTAATCTGCTCTGTCTCCATCTGCCTGCTCAATTTGGATTGACTGCTCGCTGTCCAGACTGATACCAGGGAAATCTGATTGAGAACAAGAATCTCTTTGTACAACCCCTCCCTGCCCCCAATATGGCACAACAGCTCTGTTGCAGCCAGGGAGTTAAGCTGATGTGACATGATGTCAGATGACCTGCCATTGTACGTCAAAAATTAAAAAGAAAATATTCTTTCAGACTTGAATTCCTTATGTGATTTTTATTTCTCCAGGCTTTGAGCAGATTGAGTATTGAATTTGCTTGACTGGAGCCCATGGATAATTTAATACCTGCAACATTTGTCCCTGGGTGAATTTCAGCCACATTTGACTTGTTCAGCATGGTGTCTCAGTTCTAACCATTTCATGGAAATCTTGTAAATATTGATTGGTGAAATCCCAAAGAAATACTTTTTTCTAACTCTGGTTCTAACATGTTCCAAAGAAAGAACTTGATCTCTTCTTCCTCACTTTACATATAGTGGTATAAGAAGTAAATAAAACTTTGGACCTTCTTTAATTCTTCTCAAGCTATGAAGTCAATTCTTACAATGGAAAAAAATGAATGGATATGATTTGCCCTATTAAACTAGGTCTGAATATAAAAGCAAACAAATAAGCTCTCACCATATCATGAAATCAGACTATTATTACTTCTTCATTTCTTGGTAAGCTTGTTGAGTCCTAATTTGAGGTATTGGCAACATAATTTTAAGTAAGTAGAAGAATATAAGCATAATATAGGGTTCTCAAATGCTAAATGCTTAGTATCCCATGGACAAAGTATGCAGAATTTAGTATGGGGTCTTGTTTTTATTGAAATGGTAGGTTGAATTAGCCTCAGGTCATATTTAAAATCAAAATGAATGATTTATAAAATAAAATTAAATGTATTTAATAATATAAAATCAAGGGAGAAAAAGATAGATTCACAAATAAGATTAAAGACCTTACAGGAATTCATGTTTAGCAACAAGAAATAACATTTCACTTTCTTAATATTCAGCTTTTACTCTTGAGTTAAGGTTAATCATTTGTTAATGTGTGTAAACTCCACGGCTTAAAAATTCACATGTAAATGAAATGTGTGGTTGATCCTTGCTCTTTATTATAAATTAAACAGTATGAAATGTAAATACTATTGGAGAAAATAAAATCATATTCATTCAATGTAAATAACAGTGCATAAATTTGAAAACTGAGTGGCCTCTCTCTAATTGTCAGTTGTGATAAGAACATATGTATGTTTTGGTGTGCATGTAAATGTGTGACTGTCTGTATATGAACACTTAAGATATTTGAAGCACTGGAATGAAAAATAACTGGGCTAAGCAAATGAAGGAGAGAGTATCTAGCAGCAACAAACATAATGTAAATTAAGAATATTTTAAAATGAATATCAAGAAGTCCTGTCAACAAGGAATAAGTATACTGTAAAATATTCCCTTAAGATATAATAATGGAATTTCTCAACCACAGATTTTTAAGGCTAAAATATTAAAGAAAAAAAAACCCACAGAAATATTAATAGGAGAAAACAACTCTGTTTTAATCATGCCATAATGATTTAATGTTTACTTGGATGTTGGATGTTCCATGTCTCCATGGATTCATTTTCCCTAAATCTAGAGTAAAAATATAGTCCATTTGAATGCATATTTTCTATATTAGACAGGAGATCAGTAGAACACTCCTGGATCTTTTCCTTTTTAATCTTGATAAACTGAGCTGAATAGAGGAAAGAAACATGAAAGAAAATAATTATCTCTAGTCTCCCCTATAGTCACATACCACTCCAAACATCTGATACCATATTTATTCTCTGCTGGGACCTGAGTCAAAGAAACAACCCAGTGGAATCAAACTCAGTCCCCAAGTGAGAGAGAAACAATGAAAATAAGAACAAATAGAAAAAGCCACATCACTAGAATTGTAGAATTCCACAAGTTCTCAAGGAAAGCAAGGCTTTCCATGACCAAGAAAGAATATTTCGCATGATTTAGAACAAAACTGTTCATACTATAGAAAATGAAAAGGTAAACTGCATGAGACACAACAAATTTATTTGCATTTGGTAGGATGAATTTATAATGTGATCTTCTGGAGGCACAAGATGGTGGCAGAGTAAGGATTTCCAAGAGTCAGCTTGGGGCAGTTAATAATCACTCAGAGATATCTAAAGCACCTGTTTGGGGGGCCCAGGAGACCAGAAGAGCATCCTGCAACAACCTTGAAAGAATGGAAGAAGACTGCCCATCTACAGTGAAGATTCAGAGTTGAGCATTCCACACCATGGAGCCAATGCCCATCCTCCACTGGCAGTGCCAGCCACCTCAGAAACTATACCATGGCTGGAGTTGGAAGCTCCTTTTCCCAAAAATGGGAGAGGAAGAGACAGTTGGGCACTGACTTCAGCTACTGATTACTAAATTCAGCTGGCTAAAGTATAATCTTAAGAACAGCTAAAGTTTGAACCTGTCCAAGTTGGAAAGAGACCAGTAGCTGCCATTTTACCTCCACCACTGGTATTAGGGGAAACAGGGCTGATTGAAAATCAGTGACAGTAGTGACAGGTTTTATCCACCCAAATTGGAATGCAACCATACCCTAGGCCCAAGTCCCACCTCTGGCAAGGAGGACGCTGGCAGGATCTGCACCAGCCTCTCTGGGGAACTGAAGGTGCTTTTGGCCAGGACAGACTGGATAGTCAGACACTCAGGGCTTCATCCCTGCCTCCAAATAAATTTGGAGGGAAGCTGTGTTTCCTTAGTCTCTCTGTGCAACTGCAAGTGCTGTCAGCCAGCATGGACTGGTTTGTTGAATGTCTTCAATTCTATTCCTCCCCTACCCCAAGCCCAGAATAAGAGGGAGATTAATGTTTCTTCAGCCTCCCTACATGTGTTTTAGGGACACCCGTAGTTCCATCCCTGCTCCCCAATAAGATAGGAGGGATTGGAGGGAAGGTGTGCTTCTTCAGCCTCGTTGAGCAACTGCAGGTGTTTTCAGCCTGCACAGACTGGTTTAATGAGCACCTGAGGCTCCACCCCTGCCCTCCATAGGATAGGAGGGAGCTAACATTTCCTCTACTCTCTGAGCAACTGCAGGTGCTTTTGGCCTGCATGAACTGGACTGTTGAGTGCTCATAACTCCACCCCCACCACTGATAGGACAAGAGGGGGTGGTATTTCTCCAACCTCTCTGGGTAACTGCAAGCACCTTTAACCCGCACAGACTGGATACTTGGACACCTGTAGTTACATCCTTTCCCCAAGTAGGATAGGAGGAAGGCTGTGTTTCCTTAGCCTCTCTGGGCAATAGGAGGTGCTTTCCTTACCCTCTCTGGGCACCTGCACAGCCTTGTTTGTTGGTGCCTATTATTCCATCTTCACCCTTTAAAGGGCAGAATGGATAATACTGCCTCAGCTTCTCAGGGGAACTGTAGGCACTTTTGGCCCACAGAGATTAGATTGTTGGACTCTCCAGAGGGGCCATCTCCACCCTGGCAGGAGAGGAAGGGTCTGGAGCTGTTAGTTTACCTGGTCAACTGTTGTCAGTTTTGACCTGTACATCTTAGTTTTCTGCCCAGACCACAGCTCCATCCTCACCCAGCCAGGGAATGAAGGGGCTTGAAGCTTCATAAGTCTCTCCAGGAAACTACAAATGATCTTGGTATGCATGGTTTGGATTGCTACAAATGACTGCCTCTCCATCACTATCCTTGACAAAGAGAAAGATGGTAGAAACTTCATTGGTTTCTTCAGTTATGTGGGCAACTTCATCTTCCACAACATACAATACCAACTACATCCTCTGCTCCTACTACACAACCAGCAAGGGAGGAAGGGAAAGAAAGACCTAGACTAAAAAGAGAAACTGTGCTCAGAATAAATACCTCTAGTAAGCTGGGTGCCAAGAAACCAACAAAAATTACAATCCATCCCAAGAAACAGGAAGATATGGCCCAGTCAAAGGAACAAGAAAAGCTTCCAGATGACATAAAATAAAAACAGTTGAGACAACTATAGGTGTTCAAATAAATGTCCTTAATAAATTCAGTGAGATGGCTGCAGAAACTAAGGATATTAAGAAGACAATGAGTGAGCACACACACACACAAAATTTGAAAGCACACATAGAAAAAGAGCAGATCTTATGTGAATGGAAGTCATAATAAATAAAACCTGAAAGAACACTGGAGGGCTCTCTTTCTGTGCCTAAGACAGCCATGGCTTGTGGTCCTAAGAAGCATATGAAGCATGTAGCAGCTCCAAAGCATTTGATGTGGGACAAACTGACTTGTGTGTTTGTTCCTCATCTATCCACTGGTTCCCACAAGCTGAGAGAATATTTCTCCCTATTATTTTCTTAAGGAACAGGTTTAAATATGGCCAACAGGAAATGAAGTAAAGATCTGTATGCACTGGTTCATAAAGATTGATGACAAGGGACTAACTGATATAATTTATTTGCTGGTTTTATAGACGTCATCAGCCTCGACAAGACTGGAGAGAATTTTCTTCTGATCTATGATACCAAGGTCCACTTTGCTGTTCATTGTATTAAACCTAAGGAGGCCAAGTATAAGTTACGTAAAGTGAGGAATATCTTTGTAGACACAAAAGGAATCCTTTATCTGGTGTTCATACCATCTGCTACCTTGACTCCTCATTAAAGTTAATGACATCAGTCGAATTGATTTGGAGGTGGGCAAGATTACCAGCTTCATAAATTCTGATACTGGTAAACTGTCTATGGTGACTGCAGGTGCTAACCTTGGAAGAAATGGTGTGATTAACAACAGAGAGAGACATCCTGGCTCTTTTGATGTGGTTCATATGAAATATATCAGTGGCAACAGGTTTGCCATCTGGCTTTCCAAAAGTTTCATTATTGACAAAGGCAAAAAAACATGGATTTCTCTTCTGTGAGGAAAAGATAAACACATCATAATTGCTGAAGAGAGAGACAAGAGACTGGCAACCAAACAGAGCAGTGGGTGAAATATTCTTTAGTAGACATGAATAGAGAGCACCTTATGACTAATTAAAAGTAATAAAGCATTATTAATTGCAAAAAATATATACACTGGAGGCATGTAACAGCAGATTTGAGGAGGCAGAAGAAAGGATGAGTGAGTTCGAAGACATAGCCTATAAAAGCACAGATAAAGAAAAGAAGGGAAAATATTGAACAGGGTTTCAGAGAACTAAATGAGCAAGAGACATAGAAACATAAGTGTCATGGATGTCACAGAAGGGGAGAGAAGGGAAATAGGGTAGACAGAATAATTGAAAAAATAATGATAGAAAATTTCAAAGCCCTATTAAAGGACAGAGATATCCATGTCCAAGAAGCACAACATACTCCAATCTAAATAAATCCAGTAGAACTACTCTGAGACACATACTTATAAATTTGTCAAATTCCAAAGACAAAAAGAGAAACCTGAGAACAGCAAGAGAAAAACAATACATCACATACAAGGGACACACAATAAGATTAAGTGCTGGTGGCGGACTTGACCAGGTGGTTAGGGCATCTGTCTACCATATGGGAGGTCTGTGGTTCAAACCCCAGGTCTCCTTGACCCGTGTGGAGCTGGCCCAATGCAGTGCTGATGCGTGCAAGGAGTGTCGTGCCACACAGGGGTGTCCACCATGTATGGGAGCCCCACACACAAGGAATGCACCCCATAAGGAGAGCCGCCCAGTGCGAAAGAAAGTGCAGCCTGCCCAGGAAGGGTGCACACACACGGAGAGCTGACACAACAGGATGACGCTACAGAAAGAGACACAGATTACCGTGCTGCTGATAACAATAGAAGCAGACAAAGAAGATGCAGCAAATAGACCCAGAGAGTAGACAAGGGGGGGTGGGGAGAGGGGAGAGAAATAAAAATAAAAATAAAAAGATTAAGTACTGATTTTTCATCAGAAACCATGGAGGCAAGAAGGCAGTGGTATTATATATTTAAGATTTGCAATAGAAAAACAGCCAGCCAAGAATCTTATATCTGGGAAGATTGTCTTTCAAAAATGAGGGTGAGTTTAGAATATTCGCAGGTAAAAAGAAACTGTGAGAGTTTGTAACCCAGAGACCAGTTTTTCAGAAACTACTAAAGGAAGTGCTTCAGCCTGAAAAGAAAAGACAGGAGAAAGAGACTTGGAAAAGATTCTTAAAATGAAGAGTATATCAGTAAAATTAACTAAAAGTGTAAAAAGAATGTTGAAAATAAAATAAGACAGATAATCCAAAGATCAAATTAGGTGAAATAAGACATGCTTTTATAATAATAACATTGAATATTAATGAATTAAACTCCACAATCAGAAGACACAGAATGGCAGAATGGATAAGAAAATAGAAGTCATCTATATATTGTCTATAAGGGATTCACCTTAGACTCAAGGATACCAATATACTGAAAGTGAAAGACTGAAAAAAGATATTCCATATATACAGTGAACAAACAAACAAATCTGAAATAGCAATATTTATATTGATGAAATAGACTTTAAAAGCAAAACTGTTATGAGAGACAAGAAGGACATTATGTATTAATAAAAGAAGCAATTCACCAGGAAGAAATAATAATCATAAATATATAGGCACCTAACTAGGATGCCCCACATTACATGAGCCAAACACTGGCAAAATTGAAGGGAGAAGTAGATGTCTCTAGAATAATAGTTGGAGACTTCAAAACACACTCTCAGCATTGGTTAGAACATTTGGGTAGAGGGTAAATAAAGAAACAAAACTTGAATATTATGATAAATGGACTAAAATTAATAGATATTGTATTAGTCAACAAAAGGGGTGCTGATGCAAAATACCAGAAATCTGTTGTTATAAAGGGTATTTATTTGGGGTAGAAGCTTACAGGCACAAGGCCCTAAAGAGTCCAACTCTAGGTAATATCAGACACACTTTCTCACCCAAAGTCATTTGCCACATGTTGGAGCAAGATGGCAAGCAATATCTGTGAGGGTACAACATTTCTTCTTCTTAAGGCTCTGTGGTCCCAGTTCCTCCAGATCTCAAATATTGGCTGGTATAAGTCTCATCTCTCTCCAGGCTCAGCTACAACTCTAGGCGATTAGGCTCATCTCTCTTCCCAGGGCCTCTGCTGTGTCTGCAGAGCCATCTTTATTCCTCTTTGTTCTTCTCCTGTGTGCTTACTTCCCAGAGCTGTAGCTCAAAACTCCAATTTTCCTTCTGCCATGTTGTTTTTCTATGAGTCCACATTCACCAATAGGGTGGGAACACAATATCCTACTGACATGACCCAATCAAAGCCTGAATCATTATTTAATCAAGTAAAAGTGAAACCTCTGAATCCAATCCAATCTAATATGCCCAGAGGGACAGACCAGTTCACAAATATAATACAATATCTATTTTTGGAATTCATAACCTATATCAAACTGCTTCAGACATACACAGAACATTGCATCCCAAACCAGCAGGATATAGTTTCTTCTCAAGTGATCATGGAACTTTCTCCAGAATAGTCACAAAGCAGATCTCAATAAATTCAACAAGGTCAAAATTTTACAAAACACTTTATCTGATCATAATGGAATAAAGTTGGAAATGAACAACAGGCAGAAAAAGGGAAACTTCACAAATATATGCAGACCAAGCAACACTCTTAAATAATCAGTGGGTCAAAGAAGAAATTGAGAGATAAATCAATAAACATCTTGAAATGAAGGAAGACTAAAAATAGCATATCAGAACTTATGGGATGCAACAAAGGCAGTGAAGAGGGGAAATTAAGAGTCCTCAGTGCTTACGTTAAAAGAAGAAGGAAGAGCTAAAATCAATGACCTAAATACATAGCTGAAGGAACTAGAAAAAGGGCAGCAAACTATTACCAAGGAAGCAGAAGGAATGAAATTACAAAGATCAGATCACAAATAAATAAAATCAAGAACAAAAAAAAAACAACAGTAGAGAGTATTAACAAAACCAAAGTTAGTTCTTCAAACAGATTAACAAAATTGGCAACTTTTACCAAGACTGACAAAGGCAAGAAAAAAGTAAGAAGATAAAATAAATAGAGTAAAAGATGAAAATAGGTACATTACTACTGACCTTACAGAAATAAAATAAATCATAAGAGAATACTATGAACAACTGTAAGCCAACAAACTAGACAATGTAGACAAAATGGAAAAATTCCTAGGAATGTACAAACAACCTACACTGACCCTAGAAGAAATAGAAATCTTAAGCAAACCACCACAAGTACAGAGATTGAAACAATCATCAAACAACTCCCCAAAAGGAAAAGTCCAGGACCATATGGTTTTACAGGTCAGATTGACCAAGCATTCAAAGAAGATTTAATTTCAATCTTACTCAACCTTTTTCAAAAAACTGTCAAGAAGGAACCCTACCAAGTTCACTCTATGAAGCCAATATTACCCTAATACCAAAGCCAGATAAAGATATATTAAAAAAAGAAAATTAAGGACCCATTTCCCTAATGAACATGGAAGCAAAAATCCTCAACAAAATATATGCTAATTGAATCCAACAACACATTATGCTATTATACATATACTATCAAGCTGGTAGTAAAGCAGGCATGCAAGGGTGGTTCAACACAAGAAAATCAGTCAGGATAAATCATCACATTAATAAATCAAAGAAGAAAATCACATGATTCTATCTAGTGAGGCAGAAAAGTCATCTGACGAAGTACAGCATTCTTTCTTGATGAAAATACTACAAAAGAGAGTAATTGAAGGAAACATGCTCAACATGATGAAGGCCATGTATGAAAAATCCACAGCTAACCTTGTACCAAATGGTGAAAGGCTTACAACTTTCGAGATGAGATCAGGAAAAAGACAAGGATGCCTACTTTCACCACTGCTGTTCAATATAGTTGCAGAGATTCTAGCTAGAACAATCAGGCATAGAAAAAGAAATAAAAGGCATCCAGATCATCAAGGAAGAAGTAAAACTTCAACCACTCTCAGATGATATGAATCCTATACATAGACAGTCCTGAAAAAATCTGCAACAAAGTTGTCAGAACTAATAAACAATTTCAGCAGAGTGGTAGAATACAAGATTAATATGCAAAAATCAGCAGCATTTCCACACACTAATAATGTGCAATCTGAGGAGGAAGTTAGGAAAAAAAATTCTTTTTACAATAACAACAAAAAGAATCAAATCTCTAGGGATAAACCTAATCAAGGATGTACAGCACTTGTATTTAGAAAATACAATGCATTGCTAAAAGAAATAAAATAAGACCTATGTAAATGGAAGAACATTCCACTCTCATGGACTGTAAAACTAAATATTGTTAATATGTTAATTCTACCCAAATTGATATACAGATCCATTGTAATCCTGACAAAAATTCCACTAGCATTATGTAAAAAAATGGAAAACACAATTATAAAATTTATTTGGAAGGTTAAGAGGCCCCAAATAGCCAGAAACAACTAAAAAGAGAAGAGCAAAGTTGAAAGGACTCTCACTTCTGGCCTTTAAATCATATTACCTAGCTGCAGTGGTAAAAACAGTATAGTATGGGTATTAAGACAGATATGTAGACCTATGGAACAGGATTGATGGTTCAGAAACAAGCTCTCACATCTGTGGTCAAGCGATTTTTGACAAGGCTGTCAAACCAACCCAGATGGGGTTGAACAGTCTATTTAACAAAAGGTGCTGAAAGAACTGAATATCTATATCCAAAGCAAAAAGAAGAGGACCACATCTCACACCTTATGCAAAAATTAACTCAATTAATACAATATGAAAGTAGAGTAACTTAACATAAAAACTAGAACTTTAAAGCTCCCGGAAAAAAATGTAGGAAAACATTTTCAAACCTGATGGTAAGTGGTAGATTCTTAAACATTACACAGAAAGCAAGAGCAATGAAAGAAAATATTTATAATTGGTACCACCTCAAACTTAAACACTTTTGTGATTCAAAGGACTTCATCAATAAGGGAAAAGGCAGCCCAATCAATGGGAGAAAATATTTGGAAACCACATATCCAATAAGGGTTTTATTTCCATTCTACATAAAGAGATCATACAACTCAACAATAAAACAGCAAGCTATTCCATTTAAAAATGGGCGAAAGACTTAGACATTTCTCCAAAAAGGAAATACAAATGACAAAAAAAAAAAAAACACATGAAAAAATGTTCCATATCACTAGCTATTAGGGAAATGCAAATTAAAACAATGAGATATCATCTAACACCACATAGAATGGCCATTATTAATAAAACAAGCAACAATAAGTGCTGAAGAGGATGTGGTGAAATAGGAACACTCCTTCATCATTGGTGGGATTGTAAAATGGTGCAGCTTCTGTGGAAGATAGTTTGGCAGTTCCTCAGGAAACTAAATATAGAACTGCTGTATGATCCAGCAATTTCTCTGCTAGGAATATATACAGAAGAACTGAAAACTGCAACATGAGCAGACACTAAGGGTTACTGATGCTTAATGTCTATAGAGTTTTAATTAACTTGACTGTAAATGTGTGGAAATGGATAGAATTGGTGGTAACATATTATAGTGAGCAGAAATAACAATGTTGGCTTATAAATGGGATTGTGGCAGTAAAGGGTAGTCTAGGAATGTAAATGTCAATTGAAAGAATGGTAGAGAATAATCTAGGCACTAAATAACATAGTGAACCCGGAGATAGATGAGAATACTGGTTAACAGTACAAATACAAGAATGTCCTTCTACAAACTAGAACAAATGTATGTCATTATTGCAAGGTGGTAAGAATGTAGAGAAGGATGGGAAAAATACAATTAATGTAACCTATGGACTATAGGCAACAGTAATACTGTAACTTTCTTGCATCAATGCCAAAGATGTACTGTGCTAGTAATAGAAAGTTATGGAAAAAATACACCAAATGTATGTTATGGACCATAGTTAGTGGTAATAGTCCTATGATATTATCTCATAATTTGTAACAATGTTCCACAATAATGTAGTATGTAGGTGGAGGGGTATTATATGGGAATTCCACACATGTGCATGATTGTTTTGTAAGTTTATAACTTCTCTAATAAAAATATATTTTAAAAATCATATTCTGCGAATTATGACTTCTAGAAGTAGAAAGCCATGTTTGATTCAATGTACACACCACAAAAAATTATGCATTTTAATATTCAATAAGTATCAATCAAATAGAGGCATCAAGGACTCAAAGTAGCAAGTTTCTTCTGGGGGTAGGGACATATCAACTTAAACTAGGCAAATGAAAAATAATTCCAATAGATCTAGAGAGAAAATCATTTTACAGACTCCTAAGGAATATCCTAAAAACAGGCAAATATTATTTCTTGGCAAAAGAGTAGAAGAGAGAGAAATGAACAAAAAAAGATTGCTCACTGTTAAGTTGCCATTTGGTTCAAGGAAAATGTTTTTCAGCAAAGTTGTTAGCATCTTAAACCGAATATTCTTTTCATCCATATGATGTCATATTAATAGTCTTTTTCCCCCTTTCAATTACATTTTATCCTTATCAAAAAGCTTTCTTGAAGTCCATCAAGGTGGGAGGACAGAAAGTTTGATAAGGAGGTCATTAGAACAACTCATTTAGAAGATATAAAGTGATCTATCCTATCATCATTTACAATACAATTGATTATTTAGCAATTCATTTTCCCCTTTTGCTCCATTCCTACACCCCAAAGATGTGGTAGAAAACTTTGACCTTGCTGAGAGAAATAATAACACAACATATCTGCACCATCTGTGTGATTAATACTGCCGTCTGCAAGGAACTCCTCGAGTGGCAAGATACAACTAAAATGCATGAACACACTGAGGAACTCTTTGCCTTATCCACCTTCTTTCTAAATAATTCATCAGTTTAATGATAATGACATTCAAATATCATAATTACAAAAGACTCTTTAAAAAACATCAATTCCAAGGCCAAAATGGAGCAACCAGCCCCCACTTCTTCTCCCACCATTAGCTGTTAATGCCAAAATATGATCTTTATTCATTTCACTGACATAATATAAAACCAATGTAGATTTCCCATTTTTCATAAAATTTTCATCTGCACTATTAGTTTCACTGATAGCAGACTGCAAAATGTTGTTAAGCTACAAGATGGAAGACATGCAAAAACCTCAGCATGTTAAGAAGCCATAAAATTTTATTCAGTTCATTTACTGCTACAGTCCAGTAACCCTATAGTGAGAGTATGCTATTTTTATTGTGTATTTATTTAAAGGTTGAATATTCTGTTCCTTTGGCTAGCTATCTAACAGAGTTAATCTGGATCCTTAATATACTGAGCTGTGTTCTACTTTGGGGTTTATCATTTACTTAAAAGAGTTTCTGTGTTTTGGTTGTTGAGGAAGAGATGATAACAGAATATTGCAAACAAAAGCATGCTATGGGTAGGTGGTTCATTTGTGCTCGGAATTAAACCACCAGAGTGATACTGAGAAGAAAGACTCTCTTTCTCCTCCTTTTTTTCATTTAAAGTCTCTTTAAAGGTAAATCTTTATGCACAGTGCAGTGAAATGCAATGTAAAAGAGCTTGTATGGAATGGTCTGGCACTTAATTGGAGGTCCTTGATCCTGCAGAAGCCAGTCACATTTTCATTTATTGCTTTGGCAGTATGTCTTAGCAGTTTGACACAAATAAGTAACATTTTTTTAGAATAACCTGAGGCAGGATATATTTTAAATCTATCAATGAAACAATGGCCATCTAAAGCTATCTTGTTTTCATACCAGATTGAATAGTGTAGTATAGTATAATAATCATATTACATTACCGTATATGATATGATTTATGATTATATGATATATTATATAAATTGCAGCACAAGCACACAAGTAGAAAAGGGATTCTGTGCACATCAGTTTTGCCATATATGCGGTATATCCACATACTCCAAGAGGCTTTCACAGATTCTCCTGACAATGGAGAATAATGGTTATTCCAGGGTGGCTCTACTATGTAGACAAGCAAATTGTGTAGTAGAGCCAGAAAAGCACAAAGAAGGAGAATAGAAGGGACAGTCTCAGGCTTTCTCTGTTATAGACCAGGGCAGCGGCTACCCTAAACTTCGTAAACTCCCAAGAAGCAAACAAACCCATTGCTGTGTATGTTTACTCGAGTCTCAGCAGTAACCATTTGCCTACTTAGTCCCAATTAAAGCCCACCCAGAACCCCCAGAGTCAGTAAAGTAGCAACAAAAACTACAATAGCAACAAAGCCCAACAAATGGTCTACAAGATCCATAATATATTCCTTTTGTGCTGGTGACTTGTGAGGAACTTAGAAGAAAAACCTGTCCATACTTGGTCCCCTCATCTATAATATAGGCTGATAAGAGATGCTATGCTGGTCACAGTGTTTTCTCATGAAAGTGGAAACTATGGGGTTGATAAAAGCAAAGTGTGCATTTTTAAGGCACACAAGAGAGATTTAAATCACCAGAGATAGTCTGTATTTATTCATTCCAAAGAGGTACAAAGTCTCTGTCTGGGTAGCATTAAAGAGTAAAGGTTCAAAAGGAATATGTGAGAGCCCCTAGGAGACTGGAAACATAAGAATGCATTAAAATGAGTCGAAGGATGTGTCCCAAAATAGCCAAATAATGACTATCCATAGTTACTATCTTGTTAGCATCGATTGTAGAGTATTTGAGGACCTGAGAGAATCAATGTATATGGTAAACAATCACCTCCTAAACTGAAATGTCAGAGATACGATACAGAATAATGAATATAAAATCTAGACAAAACTAATGACCAAACAAGATAAACAAATTAAAACAGATAAGCCACAGAGGGTGAGTGACTCACGATTGAGTTAGGCATAATCCCAGTGAATATCTGTCCATTTGAATAGCTTTTCCTGACACGAGCTGACAGCTGAACACTGCATGCCTCCCTTTAGTTTCTGTGATATAAAATCTGGGCTGTGGATACCAAACTGCAGGAGCCAGGAATTCAGGCAATGGTGGGGAAAATCATTTGCAGATTTTTACATTTTATATTTCATGATCATTCACCTATCATTTCACCTATCAATGTCACCCATCAATTTCATCTACCATTCCCAGAGATGAAAGGCTATATCCTCTGCTTAGGGTGCACCTGGGGACTTGTGCTCAGAGAATCCCCCCACACCCAAATAAAAAGGATTTCTGAACAGTAGTTTATTTTGTTCTTTTCTGGTATGCTTTGTTTTTAAAGTAGGTACTGGAAGTCCTGTATGATATCGCTTCTAGTTCTCCTTTATTTTGTGTGCCTTTCCTGATTTTCTGTTTTGAATTGATCTGTGAACCTCTTTTCATAGTTAAATGAGTCAGAAGAGATGGGAAAGTTGATGGATCTCATTGGACCTCAGTCAACCTCGTTCTAAAATAAAATGAGCCAGTATGCCTTGATGTGACACTCTACCACAGAAAAACTCTCCTTCCAGCTTCACATCATTTAGCAAGTCTTCATATCCTAAGAGGACATCATTAGTCAAAACTGGGATTTTGCACTGACCTCTACAGTTCCCTTCTTTGCCACAGGGAGTGGGGGTCTATTGATGCCTTGTATTGTTTTTTGGTTTGTTTTTTTCACCCTGCAATGATCACTGCTCCCCTTCTACAAACCATATTTTCATATATAATCTATTAGATGTTTTTGCACTTGTTTCTTCTCTCTTCAAAACTGAACATTATGGGTCTCATTTCATATTAAGTTAGGGCTATCAGATTAGAAAAGATTTTATATTAATTTAAAGTGTGCAGGTAACAAATAGGAACTGAGAGCATTTTTCTTCCTAGGGATATTTGTCATGAGTAGGGATCTCTCCCTTATATTGAAAACAGAATTAGTATCTAAATGTGGGAATTTTCCATGAAATGGCAGGCAAGTGGCAAGAATGTATTTTAGTAAGTGCGTCTTATCTTCACACAATGCATGACTTTTAAAAAAAAAATTCAATTGGACTAGGAGCTAAAAAGCAACAAGAAATTTATTCAGTAACCTAGGCAAAAAGAAACTTTAAATTATGACATTCAGAGAGTAAGTGAAATATATTTTTTATAATATTTTCATTTGATATTGTTCTAGCTACATCATAGATTTCAAAGCCTTATTTGGTTATGAACTTGTCCCTTACAGCTGGAGAGATATCTAACTCAACTTTTAAGTGCACCTGGCAGGTGTTATGATGGACATTAACAAACTAGAAAAAGATGGCACAAAACTTGTCCCTGACTTTACATGAAGTGATAAATAACACAACCTCAGTCCTGGAAGGCATTTGTTTAAGCTTCAACTCACTGGCTGTTGTTGAAGATGATAGAATTACCCTAAGCTTCTTCCTTCCAGGCCAACATAGAGTCTGTGCAATCACTATCACACCCTGATGCACTTCCGTTAGTACCTTGGGCCAAGGAGAATGGTCAATACAGAAAGGAGAAAGTGATCTGGTTTCCTAAAATAGACCCTAAGGGTTTATGGGATTTGTTCAGCTCATTGGGAAAAGGACCTTAGGACATAGCAGAAGTTAAATACTATAGTTTGATGCCTTTATGCTGCTTGGAGTCCTGTTGGTATTAGCCTTAATAAAAGGTGGTATAAAATAAATTAAACAGAGTGGTCCTGGCCTCCATTGGTCAGATTATTAATCAAAAGTGTCACTGGAGTAGTATACTCGTGGGAAAATTTGCCAGAAGCAAAGATGGTATAGAAACAATGGGTAGATATCCCAATTTTCAGAGACAATTCTCCATGGACCTCTTGCATTTCTGCATGTGTTATAAGAAAAATACACTGACTCCTCTTGTTCTTGATTTCTTACCAAGGATGTCTGTACAATGAATTGCCTTGAAAAATAGAGTAGTGTCTTTCTCCAGTGCAAAGAACAGGTTAACTTACTGCCTTGGAAGATCAGATGTTATCTCCTTCTGGAGGAAAGAGCAGTCCTGATTAGTGTCCAGGAGAGTAAAGTTAATATCTCCAACTGGTGTTAAGGGCAGACTTACTCAATGTCCATTAAAAAAGATTTGGATTCCCCAATCTCAGGTTTCTTTCCTAAAATGAAGTCTGCTGTGTGTATAGGGATTACTCGGCTCTCTTTGTGTCAACATTTGGAAATTGGAGCTGGGAGAACTAGCACAAGAAAATGTTGATATTCTCACTACTATTATTGCTCTGAATAATAAAGTCATTTTCCTATGACTCAGTGGTCTCATGTCTTCGACTGGTATACATGAAACTGTGGCAAACCGTTGCTTATAAGTAGGGTAAAATCGCAGCCCTTCACAGTTCCTGACAGTCCCCAATTGAATGGTCCAGAATTATTTTCCTCCAGAAAACCATAGTCATTTTGAGGATCCATTATTAATATTTCTAATGAACTGGGCCTTCCATACTTGTTATAAAAATATTCAATGTACGTGTGATAGTTGAGGCCACCCTCATTCTACAGATGAGGAAAACTGAGGCTCAGATTTGTTGATCTTAAATAAAAGTTATTTAGTTGCAGAATTTGAGCAGATGCTGTTTTTCTGATTTCCACCACAGTGCTCTTTCCAGTATATTCCACTGACTATAATAAAAATAAATTTTCAAAGTCTACTTTAGCCTAATATAGATATCTAATAGATGCATTTTCAATAAATAAAGCATGAAAATGGGGAAACCCATATCATGAGGGAGTAATAGACTCACTTATAGCCTAGGTTGGCACAGACCTTGGGTTGGTTCCAGCAGTGATTTTCAAATCATGGAGACGAACACTTTTTTCAAGGCACATTTTCCTCTTGACTAGTTGCAGCAATATTTGCAAATGATCTGAAGTTATTGCTGGACCTGAAATATGTCATATGCATGGACAACCAGAATTAGTGCATTCTATATTCATCCATAATACAGGATTAGTTTCAGCCATCTTTTACACTCTTGGAGAAATCTTCTCTAAAATGACAATAATTTCACCTCATTTTTCATTTTATTTTGAGCCTTTCCACTCTTATCTCTGAAAGCCAATAGCTTATTTTATGTTTTCCCTTCTTGGTTGCTGTTCTTCTCAGAATAGACTGTGTTATATTCTGTATAACAAACAACTTCGAAATCTCAGAGGCTTACCACAAATTTCAGTTCATACCCAGGCTGCATTTTGACCACAAGCCTTCTGGAGGTTTTGTCCTGCTTTATCCTCACTCTGGGATCTGGGTAGACCAAGATTCCACAGCTATGGACACTGTAGATGGCCACTGCATCAGCTTTAAGAACTTTCTTCATGGAGTAGTGTTATTGCCATGTAAGATGATCAGATCCAACTTAAGGGAAGAAGGAAGCCCAAATCTACCAAATGCAGCAGAATTTTGTGGTGAACAGCTCTAAGAACAACCATAGCTCTGCGTTTGACTACAGAGCTCAGATATTTGCCTAAGGATTTAAAGCTTCCTCCCCTTCCAGGGCTTCACCTTCTATTTGGGCTATTCTTGTTGCTTGCATTAAGCTTTTTTCAAAATATTTCAAAGTACTACAATGAAGAATTAGTGCATGATGTTATGTAACAGAAGTGTGGTTGAGAATTTTTAAAGTGTGCAGTCAGAAGTGGTAAGTGATTATGAAGGTTGAAGGAAAGCAAAGGAAAAGGCTGATGGGGAAAGATGATGTAGAAAAGAGAGGGGGCTAAATGAGAAAGGGAAAGAAAAAGAAGGAAAAGGAAAGAAAAGAAAAACGTTAGAGAGGAGAAAATATTAAAAGGAAGGAAAGTCAGTAGGGAATGAGCACCGTCAAGCTTGCACATTTCAACATGCTTAGAACTCCTTGGGGGGGTTGTGGAAAGGTATGAAAACCTGTAAGATATTATTTAAATCTTGTGATGTTGTACCCCAGGGCTGAAACCAAGTCTTGTGCTCATCTTCTCTAGTTCCCTGTTGACTTAAAGAAAAAAATATATGTTTTAAAATGGCAATAGAATAAAAGTTCTGAATCTCCAAGCAACTAATGAACACACACATAAACCCTTCAGATGTCTCCTCTTCCCAAGGGCTCAGTTTTTCTTAGAAGGAATAAAATGTGAGAATCCAGCTGAGATCTGAATATTTCCTCCCAACTTTACAGAAAAAATAGATAGAACATTGCTGGTCCCAAACTTCAAATATGGAAATATCAAAATGACACTTCAAATGAAAAGAGAAATTATTGAATATATTCCTTGGTTGCAGGAATTTTTTCTTCCATTCAACTCTTTATGTCCCTGAAGGATAACTTTTTAGGTATGTGTATAAGTGTGTGTGTATGTGTGAGAAGGGGGGGGGGCGGCGGGGATCAGCAGTGTGCTGGAGTCTGCTCATCGGTAAGTCAAATGAGCCATGATTAGGGTACTTATACCATTGACATCAGCAATGCCACAAATCAGGACTATTTTCTTTCCAGAGAGTTGGTTACTAAACATTGACCAACACACCACTGGATAGGTTAAGGAGAAAAAAATAACTAATGAAAAGCAAGAGAAAAGAGGAAAAATCTGATGGGGGAAAAAAAAAAAAGGAAAGAGTTTGAAAGAAGAAAAGGAAAGTTGAGCTGTCCTAAATGTCATCCCATAAATACCTTTCTTTTCATAAATCAAGGTTTGTATATTTCTGGAAGTTTTTGGATCTTCATTTATTTATTTTTTAATATATTTTTTATTCAAGTATGTCATTCATACATAAACATACATAAACAATAAATGTATAGTAAAGATTGTGAACTTACAAAATAAACATACATAATATCATACAGAGGTCTCATACATCACCCCTCCACCAACACTTTGCATTGTTGTGAAATATTTATTACAAACTATGCAAGAGCATCATCAAAATATTACTACCAACTATAGTCCTTATCTTACATTTGGTGCGTTTTCCCCCAACCCGCACTACTTAAAAATATATATATTTTTATTACAGAGGTTATAGACTTGCAAAAACAGTCATTCACGAGTAGATTTCCCATACAATACACCTTCACCAACACACCACACCATGGTGGAATATTTGTTACAGATTATGAGATAATATCATCAGACTATTACCAACAACCGTGGTCCATAGTGTACATGCCACACTTTTCCCCATACACCTCCATTGTTAACACAGTACAGCTTTGGCGTTGATGCAAGAATATTATTGTATTTCTGTTACCCACAGTCTATAGGTCACACCAATTGTAGTTTTCCCATGCTTCTTTATGTTCCCACCACCCTGCAATAGTGATGTATATCTGCTCTAGCTCATAGCAGGACTCTCTTGCATTTGTACCCTCAACCACAATCCTCATTCACCACTGGTTTCACTGTGTTATTCAGTCCCTAGATTATTCTTTAGCTTTCTTTCTATTGATACTTCCCCAGACTACCTTTTTCAGCCCACAATCCCATTTATAAACCAGTTGCTAATCACAGTAATGTGTTACCATCAACTCCATCCATTTCCACACTTTTACAGTCATGTTAATTAAAACTTCTACATACATTAAGCATCAGTAGTTCTTCTCAACCCTCCTCTTATCTCCTAATAACATATACTCTAGGTTTTAACTTCATGTGTTTATTCTTCATATTTAGTTCATATTAATGAGATCATGCAATATTTGTCCTTTTGTGCCTGGCTTACTTTGCTTAGTATAATGTCTTCAAGATTCATCCATGTTATCACATGTGTCCCAATTTCTTTTCTTCTTACTGAAGCATAGTTCTCCATTGTATATATATATATATATATATACCACATTTTGTTTATCCATTCATTGTTGGATGGATACTTGGGTTGTTTCCATCTTTTGGCAATTGTGAATAATGCTGCTATGAGCGTTGGTGTGCAAATGTCTGTTCGTGTCATACTTTTAGCTCTTCTAAAATATAGGATATATCTTCTGGATATATTCTTAATAGAGAAATTGCTGGATCATATGGCAATTCTATATTTAGCTTTCTGAGGAACTGGGAAACTGTCTTCTGCAGAGGCTGCACCATTTTACACTTCCACCAACAGTGAAGAAGTGTTTCTATTTCTCCATATCCTCTTCAGCACTTATTGTTGCCTGTATTTTTAATAATGGCCATTCTATGTGGAGTTAGATGACATCTCATTGTTGTTTTAATTTGCATTTCCCTAATAGCTAGTGATATGGAAAATTTTTTCATGTGCTTTTTTGGCCATTTGTACTTCCTTTTTGGAAAAATGTCTATTTAAATCCTTTGCCCATTTTTAATTGGACTGCTTGCTCTTTTATTGCTGAGTTGTATAATCTCTTTATATAGAATGGAAATCAAATGCTTATTGGATAAGTGGTTTCCAAATATTTTTCCCATTGAGTGGGCTGCCTTTTCACCTTCTTGTTGAAGTCCTTTGAATCACAGAAGTGTTTAAGTTTGAGGAGGTCCCATTTATCCATGTTTTCTTTTGTTGCTTGTGCTTTTGGTGTAAGGTTTAAGAATGCACCTCCTACCACCAGGTCTTGAAGATGTTTCCCTACATTTTCTTCTATGTGCTTTACTGTACTTCCTTTTATATTTAGGTCTTGATCCATTTTGAGTTAATTTTTGTATAAGCTGTGAGATAGGGTCTTCTTTCTTTATTTTGGCTATGGATATCCAGTTTTCCTAATAATAATAATAATAATAATAATAATAATAATAATAATAATGTTGAATGAACTGTTCTGTCCCAGCTGGGTGGGTTTGACATGCTGTTAAAAATCACTTGGCCATAGATGTGAGGGTCTGTTTCTGAACCATCAATTTGGTTCCATTGGTCTATGCTCTATCTTTATGTCAATTCCTTGCTGTTTTTACCAATGTAGCTAGGTATTATGATTTAAAGTCTGAAAGTCAGAGTCCTCCAACTTCACTTTTCCTTATTAAGATGTTTCTGGCTATTCAGGGCCTCTTACCCTCCCAGATAAATTTATTAATTGTGTTTTCCATTTGTTTAAAAAATGCTGGTGGACTTTTTATTGGGATTACATTGAATCTGTATATCACTTTGTGTAGAAATGACTTCTTAATGATATTTGGTTTTCCAATCCATAAGCGTGGAATGTTCTTCTAGTTATTTAGGTCTTTTTTGATTTCTTTTAGCAATGCATTATAGTTTTCTGAATACAAGTGCTTTGCATGCTTGGTTAAATTTATTCCTAAATATTTGATTATTTTGGTTGCTATTGTAAATGGAATTTTTTTCCTGGCTTCCTCCTCAGATTGTGCATTACTATAGAAACATCACTGATTTTTGCATATTTATCTTGTATCTTGACACTACTGAAATCATTTACTAGCTCTAGCAGATTTGTTGCAGATTTTTGGGGACTTTCTAGATATACAATTATATCATCTGCAAATACTGAAAATTTTAATTCTTCCTTTCCAGTTTGGATGTCTTTTATTTCTTTTCCTTGCCTGATTGCTCTAGCTAGAACCTCTAGCACTAGACTGAACAACAGTGGTGACAATGGACATCCTTGTTTTGTCCATGATCTCAACAGGAATGTTTTCAGTCTTTTACCATTGAGTACATGTTAGCTGTGGATTTTTCATATATAGCCTTGATCATGTTGAGAAAGTTTTCTTCAATTCTTATTTTTTGCTAGTATTTTTATAAAGAAAGGATGCTGTAATTTGTCAAATGCCTTTTCTCTGTCAATTGATAAGGTCATGTGATTTTTCTTTGCTTTATTAATGCAGTGTATTATGCTGATTGATTTTCATGTGTTGAGCCAGCCCTGAATGCCTGGTATAAAATACACTTGATTATGATGTATTTTATGAAGTATTTTACAAGCATTTTACTAAGAATTTTTGCCTCCAAATTCACTAGAGAAGTGGTTCTGTAATTTTCTTTTTTTGTAATATCTTTATCTGTCTTTTGTATTAGGGTGATATTGGCTTTATAGAATGAGTTTGGTAGCATTCCTTCTTTTCAATGTTTTGGAAGAGCATGAGTAAGATTGGTATTAAATCTTCTTTGAGAGTTTGGTAGAACTCACCTGTGAAACCATCTGGTCCTGGGCTTTTCATTTTGGGGAGCTGTCTGATGACTGTTTCAATCTCTTTACTTGTGATTGGTTTGTTAAGGTCTTCTATTTCTTGTAGGGTCAGTGTTGGTTGTTTTTACTTTCCTAAGAATTTTTCCTTTTCATCTACATTGTCTAGTTTTTTTGGCATAAAGTTGTTCATACTATTCTCTTATGATCTATCTTATTTCTGTAGGGTCAGTAATGATGTTCCCCTTTTCATTTTTTATTTTATTTATTTATATCTTCTCTCTTTTTTTTCTGTCAGTCTAGCTAAAGTTTTGTTGATTTTGTTATTCTCAAAGAATGAACTTTTGTTTTTGTTAATTCCCTCTATCATTTTTTTTTGTTCTCACTTTCATTTATTTCTGCTTTGATCTTTGTTATTTGATTTCTTCTAGTTGTTTGGGATTAGTTTGCTGTTCTTTTGCTAGTTCTCCAGCTGTGTAGTTAGGTCATTGATTTTAGTGCTTTCTTTTTATTGGGAACTATAAATTATCTTCTCAATACTGCCTTTGCGGCATCCCATAGATTCTAATATGTTATAGTTTCATTGATATTCGTCTCAATATATTTATTGATTTCTCTTGAAATTTCCTCTTTGACCCACTTATTATTTAAGAATGTGTTGTTTAGTCTCCATATTTATGTGAATTTTCCCTTTTTCTGCTGCTTGTTGATTTCCAACTCTATTCCATTATGATCAGAGAAAACGCTTTGTATAATTTTGATTTTGTTGAATTTACTGAGATTTGCTTTGTGACCCAACATATAGTTTATCCTAGAGAGAGGTCCATGGCCACTTGAAAAGAATGTTTATCCTGCTGTTTTGGAGTGCAATGTTCTGTATAAGTCTATTAGGTTTTGTCCATTTATCATATTATTCAAGCTCTCTGTTTCTTTTTTGATCTCCTGCCCAGATGTTCTATCCAATGCTGAGAGTGGTGTATTGAAGTCTCCAACTATTATTGTAGAGATGTCTGTTTCTCCCTTCAGGTTTGCAAGTGTTTGCCTCATGTATCTTGGGACATCCTGGTTAGTTGCATATATATTTATGATTGTTCTTTGTTCCTGGTGAATCATCCCTTTTACTACTATGTAATGTCCTTCCTTGTCTCTAATAACAATTTTTCTTTTAAAGTCTATATCATCTAATATAAGTATAGCTACTCCAGCTTTTTTCTTTTCTTTTGGTTATTACATGCATAGAATATCTTCCAACTTTCATTTTCAATCTTTTGGTATCCTTGTGTCTAAGGTGAGTCTCTTGCAGACAACATAAAAATGGATTGTATTTTCTTATCCATTCCACTTGTCTGTGTCTTTCCATTGGGGAACTTAATCATTAACATTCAATGTTACTAGTGTAAAGGCAGTTCTTATTACTTCCATTTTGACCTTTGCATTTTATGTGTCATTTTATTTTTGACACTTTCAGTTACTGTTACTGATAAAGTCATCATTTCTAGACACTCTTCCAAGCTTCTCTCTCCTATCTTTTCTTTTCAGGCTGTAATATTCCATTTAGTATTTCCTGCAAAGCTGGTCTTTTTGGTATAAATTCCCTCAGTTTCTGTTTATCTGTAAATAATCTAATCTCACTCTCATTTTTAAGAGATAACCTTGCTTGGTATAAAATTCTTGGCTGGCAGTTTTTCTCCTGCAATATCTTAAATATATTATACCACTGTCTTCATGCTGAGAAATTGGCACTTAATCTTATTGGGTGTCACTTATATGCTATGCATTGCTTTTCTCTTGCTGCTCTTGGACTTCTCTCTATGTCTTTAGCATTTGACATTCTGAGTAGTATATGTCTTAAAGTTGGTCTATTCAGATTTACTCAGATGGAAGTATGGGTTGTACTTCTTAGACATGGATATCTATGTCCTTCAATAGGGTTGAGAAATTTTCCACCATTATTTCTTCAAATATTCCTTTTGCCCTTTTTCCTTCTGTTCCCTTCTGTGATGTTCATGACATGTATATTTGCATTTCTCTTGCTGTCATTTAGTTCCCTGAGATCCTGTTCATTTTTTTCCATTCTTTGCTTCATCTGTTCTTTTGTAAGTTCACTTTTGGAGGCCATGTCTTTGAGCTCACTGATCCTTTCTTTTGCTTCCTCAAATCTCCTGTTATATGCCTCCAATTATTTTTCTTTTCATTTATTGCACCTTTCATTCACATAAGATCTGTTGTTTTTCTATGTATGCTTTCTAGTTCTTCTTTGTGTTCATCCAATGTCTTCTTAATATCCTTAATCTCTTTAGCCATTTCATTGAGTGTATTAAGGAGATTTGTTTGAACATCTAAGATGAGTTTTCTCAACTCCTTTATGTCATCTGCAGACTTTTCTTGTTCCTTTAATTGAGCCATATCTTCCTGTTTCTTGGTATGGATTATAATTTTTGCTGATGTTTTCTCATCAAATTTGCTAGATGTATTTATTCTGGGTGCAGTTTCTCCCTTTAGTTTAGAGATTTCTTGTCTTTCTTCCTTGCTGGTTGTGTAGTAGGAACCAAGGATGTAGTTGTTGCTGTAAGCTATGAAGGCTGAGGCTGCCCACATTGCTCCAGGAATTGATGAAGATTCTCCTACCTTTCTCCTCTGTCAGGGGTATGGACAGAGCTGTAGCTGTGTACAGTAATCCAAATTGGTCATGACAAGATTGTCTGTAGTTGCCTGAAGACATTGAAGAAACTTCACACCCCTTTCTCCCCTATCTTGAGCAGGGATGGAGCTATAGTTGTGGACAGCAATCTCTGCCATTCTGGTCCAAAATGACCACAGTTGCTCAGGTAAACTGACATAGCACCAGATCCTCTCCTTGCTGGGGACAGGAATGGATCCTCTAGAGTGCCCAACAATCTAATCTCTGTGGGTCAAATATACCTGCAGTTGTCCTGAGATACTTAGGGAGTACTGTCCCTTTTACCATTTAGGACTGGGAACAGAACCACCAATGCTCAACAGATCAGTCCCTATAGCCTGAAAGTACCCACTGTTGCCTGGAGAGGCTGAGGAAGCACCAAGGCCCTTCTATCCTATTGGGTGGTGGAGTAGTTATATGGGCACCCAACAGTTCAGCCCCTTTAAGCCAAGAATACCTGCCTTTACCTTGAGAGCTTGAGGAAACACAAGCCCCCTCTATCCTATTGAGGCTTCGATTTGGATCCATAG